>NC_074675.1:30502312-30524812 GCF_029448725.1 Salvelinus fontinalis
GTCGTCTGCAAACTTTATGATTGAGTTGGAGGCGTGCTTGGCCACGCAGTCATGGGTGAACAGGGAGTACAGGAGGGGGCTGAGCACGCACCCTTGTGGGGCCCCAGTGTTGAGGATCAGCGGAGTGGAGGTGATGTTTCCTACCTTCACCACCTAGGGGCGGCCCAGGTGGGAACCATGGCTACTGTATTTGGTATTTATCACTTATTGGTGTTACACTAATTGTAGTAACACTTCATTCAGCTGGAGAAGGTTGATATACCTTCTAGTGGTTATATAGAGATTCTAGACTGTCAGAATGTTGATTTACCTTCTAGTGGTTATATAGAGATTCTAGACTGTCAGAATGTTGATATACCTTCTAGTGGTTCTATAGAGATTCTAGACTGTCAGGTTGATATACCTTCTAGTGGTTATATAGAGATTCTAGACTGTCAGAATGTTGATATACCTTCTAGTGGTTATATAGAGATTCTAGACTGTCAGAATGTTGATATACCTTCTAGTGGTTCTATAGAGATTCTAGACTGTCAGGTTGATATACCTTCTAGTGGTTATATAGAGATTCTAGACTGTCAGAATGTTGATATACCTTCTAGTGGTTATATAGAGATTCTAGACTGTCAGAAGGCTGATATACCTTCTAGTGGTTATATAGAGATTCTAGACTGTCAGAATGTTGATATACCTTCTAGTGGTTATATAGAGATTCTAGACTGTCAGAATGTTGATATACCTTCTAGTGGTTCTATAGAGATTCTAGATTGTCAGTCTTTCGTTTCAATGTAAAATGTTTCTCTACCACCTGAGTTGTAAGGATAGTAGTGGAAGAGAACACATCACAGCTGATTATGCTAAGAGCCTGGAGTTTTCCTACGTCGGAGCAAAACTCTGGACCCCTCCCTACATGATATGTGTTACATACTGACAAGACTTATCATTTTGGACACGTGTGTGTGTTATTATAATCTCTCATATGGGCCCCCTGTAACAGACTATAAATATCACAAGGTGTGTGTGAGAGTGTGTGTGTGTGAGAGTGTGTGTGTGTGTGTGTGTGTGAGTGGGTGTGTGTGTGTCAGAGTGCTTTCTCTGCCAGACTCTCGTCCTCTTCTCCATAAAGGGAATATTTCTAGCATTCTTTCAATAAGTAATGAGAACGTGAAGTAGAGAGGCTAGAGGGAGAGACCTCGTGTCAGAGGGTATGTGTGTGTGTGTGTGTGTGTGTGTGTTTGTTGTTGTTGTTGTTATTGTCAGATGATGTCTGGTTCCTCAAAGTGCCCTGGAGGCTGAAGTAGGTTGTTCCAGGCTAGTCACCACTCTGACGCCAGAGACTGTTACAGTGTCATGTTACCTGAGGGTGGAGGAGGAGTCAGACTGTTATCATGTTACCTGAGGGTGGAGGAGGAGTCAGACTGTTATCATGTTACCTGAGGGTGGAGGAGGAGTCAGACTGTTATCATGTTACCTGAGGGTGGAGGAGGAGTCAGACTGTTATCATGTTACCTGAGGGTGGAGGAGGAGTCAGACTGTTATCATGTTACCTGAGGGTGGAGGAGGAGTCAGACTGTTATCATGTTACCTGAGGGTGGAGGAGGAGTCAGACTGTTATCATGTTACCTGAGGGTGGAGGAGGAGTCAGAAGACTTGTATCATGGTGGAAGAGGAGGACAGATTGTTTACAGTAATAGAGGTTAGAGTGAAACGCCACAGGCTGTAGAGGTCAGAGGGCGTGTGGAGATGAGGTGTGTTATGTCTTGTGAACTCTGTGAGCCGCGTTCATAGGAACAATGAGAGGGTTTTAAAGTGGACGGTGTGTGACTGAACAAACAGCCTCATAGGGAGAGATGGTTAAGACACAGGGCTCTTTGATCCTGCTGAATGTCAGACATCAGATGATGCTAAATGCTGCAAGCCTTCTATTCCTAGACACTGTAGTTAGGAGGTTCGACTGGTCCCTGGCTATTCTACCAACTGTCCTGTCTCTGTCACCCCACCCAGTATTGTAATCAAAACTTACTAGAAAGCATGTAGTCATTGGCTCAGACAGTGTAGTAGTCTGGGCTCAATGGCATCTCATTAGTGTGCAAGATCTTGAGAATCAGCTGTACATGTGATGGAAGAATGCACTGTGCATGCAGAGGGTTTGGAATAGTTTTGGGAAAATATGCCACAAGACCTAGCCTTATGTGTATCCCACAAAAAAAGTTTCACTGTTATAAGTGAACTTTTTTGATGAATTTAATCAAAATTCCCCAAATTCCAGGGCTTAACTTCCCATGGAAAATTTCTGGAAAAATTCCAGAAATTTACTGGAAAGTTTCCTACCCTTTGCAACCCTAGTAGTATGTACTAACCCTAGTAGTATATACCAACACTAGTAGTATGTACCAACCCTAGTAGTATGTACTAACCCTAGTAGTATATACCAACCCTAGTAGTATGTACTAACCCTAGTAGTATGTACCAACCCTAGTAGTATATACTAACCCTAGTAGTATGTACCAACCCTAGTAGTATGTACCAACCCTAGTAGTATGTACCAACCCTAGTAGTATGTACCAACACTAGTAGAATGTACCAACCCTAGTAGTATGTACCAACCCTAGTAGTATATACCAACCCTAGTAGTATGTACTAACCCTAGTAGTATGTACTAACCCTAGTAGTATATACCAACCCTAGTAGTATGTACTAACCCTAGTAGTATGTACCAACCCTAGTAGTATGTACTAATCCTAATAGTATATACCAACCCTAGTAATATGTACTAACCCTAGTAGTATGTACCAACCCTAGTAGTATGTACTAACCCTAGTAGTATGTACTAACCCTAGTAGTATGTACTAACCCTAGTAGTATGTACCAACCCTAGTAGTATGTACCAACCCTAGTAGTATGTACCAACCCTAGTAGTATGTACTAACCCTAGTAGTATGTACCAACCCTAGTAGTATATACCAACCCTAGTAGTATATACCAACCCTAGTAGTATGTACCAACCCTAGTAGTATGTACCAACCCTAGTAGTATGTACTAACCCTAGTAGTATGTACTAACCCTAGTAGTATGTACCAACCCTAGTAGTATGTACTAACCCTAGTAGTATGTACTAACCCTAGTAGTATGTACCAACCCTAGTAGTATGTACTAACCCTAGTAGTATGTACTAACCCTAGTAGTATGTACTAACCCTAGTAGTATGTACTAACCCTAGTAGTATGTACCAACCCTAGTAGTATGTACCAACCCTAGTAGTATGTACCAACCCTAGTAGTATGTACCAACCCTAGTAGTATGTACCAACCCTAGTAGTATGTACTAACCCTAGTAGTATGTACTAACCCTAGTAGTATGTACCAACCCTAGTAGTATGTACCAACCCTAGTAGTATGTACCAACCCTAGTAGTATGTACTAACCCTAGTAGTATGTACCAACCCTAGTAGTATGTACCAACCCTAGTAGTATGTACCAACCCTAGTAGTATGTACTAACCCTAGTAGTATGTACCAACCCTAGTAGTATATACCAACCCTAGTAGTATGTACTAACCCTAGTAGTATGTACTAACCCTAGTAGTATGTACTAACCCTAGTAGTATGTACTAACCCTAGTAGTATGTACCAACCCTAGTAGTATGTACCAACCCTAGTAGTATGTACTAACCCTAGTAGTATGTACCAACCCTAGTAGTATGTACCAACCCTAGTAGTATGTACTAACCCTAGTAGTATGTACCAACCCTAGTAGTATGTACCAACCCTAGTAGTATGTACCAACCCTAGTAGTATGTACTAACCCTAGTAGTATGTACTAACCCTAGTAGTATGTACCAACCCTAGTAGTATGTACCAACCCTAGTAGTATGTACCAACCCTAGTAGTATGTACTAACCCTAGTAGTATGTACCAACCCTAGTAGTATGTACCAACCCTAGTAGTATGTACCAACCCTAGTAGTATGTACTAACCCTAGTAGTATGTACCAACCCTAGTAGTATATACCAACCCTAGTAGTATGTACTAACCCTAGTAGTATGTACTAACCCTAGTAGTATGTACTAACCCTAGTAGTATGTACTAACCCTAGTAGTATGTACCAACCCTAGTAGTATGTACCAACCCTAGTAGTATGTACTAACCCTAGTAGTATGTACCAACCCTAGTAGTATGTACCAACCCTAGTAGTATGTACTAACCCTAGTAGTATATACCAACCCTAGTAGTATGTACTAACCCTAGTAGTATATACCAACCCTAGTAGTATGCACTAACCCTAGTAGTATGTACCAACCCTAGTAGTATGTACTAACCCTAGTAGTATGTACTAACCCTAGTAGTATGTACTAACCCTAGTAGTATGTACCAACCCTAGTAGTATATACCAACCCTAGTAGTATGTACTAACCCTAGTAGTATGTACTAACCCTAGTAGTATGTACTAACCCTAGTAGTATGTACCAACCCTAGTAGTATGTACCAACCCTAGTAGTATGTACCAACCCTAGTAGTATGTACTAACCCTAGTAGTATGTACTAACCCTAGTAGTATGTACCAACCCTAGTAGTATGTACTAACCCTAGTAGTATGTACCAACCCTAGTAGTATGTACCAACCCTAGTAGTATGTACCAACCCTAGTAGTATGTACCAACCCTAGTAGTATGTACCAACCCTAGTAGTATATACCAACCCTAGTAGTATGTACTAACCCTAGTAGTATGTACCAACCCTAGTAGTATGTACTAACCCTAGTAGTATGTACTAACCCTAGTAGTATGTACCAACCCTAGTAGTATGTACCAACCCTAGTAGTATGTACCAACCCTAGTAGTATGTACCAACCCTAGTAGTATGTACCAACCCTAGTAGTATGTACCAACCCTAGTAGTATGTACCAACCCTAGTAGTATGTACCAACCCTAGTAGTATGTACCAACCCTAGTAGTATGTACTAACCCTAGTAGTATGTACTAACCCTAGTAGTATGTACTAACCCTAGTAGTATGTACCAACCCTAGTAGTATGTACTAACCCTAGTAGTATGTACTAACCCTAGTAGTATGTACTAACCCTAGTAATATGTACCAACCCTAGTAGTATGTACCAACCCTAGTAGTATGTACCAACCCTAGTAGTATGTACCAACCCTAGTAGTATGTACTAACCCTAGTAGTATGTACTAACCCTAGTAGTATGTACTAACCCTAGTAGTATGTACCAACCCTAGTAGTATGTACCAACCCTAGTAGTATGTACTAACCCTAGTAGTATGTACTAACCCTAGTAGTATGTACCAACCCTAGTAGTATGTACCAACCCTAGTAGTATGTACCAACCCTAGTAGTATGTACCAACCCTAGTAGTATGTACCAACCCTAGTAGTATGTACCAACCCTAGTAGTATGTACCAACGCTAGTAGTATGTACCAACGCTAGTAGGTATGTACTAACCCTAGTAGTATGTACCAACCCTAGTAGTATGTACCAACCCTAGTAGTATGTACCAACCCTAGTAGTATGTACTAACCCTAGTAGTATGTACCAACCCTAGTAGTATGTACCAACCCTAGTAGTATGTACTAACCCTAGTAGTATGTACCAACCCTAGTAGTATGTACCAACCCTAGTAGTATGTACCAACCCTAGTAGTATGTACCAACCCTAGTAGTATGTACCAACCCTAGTAGTATGTACCAACGCTAGTAGTATGTACCAACCCTAGTAGTATGTACCAACCCTAGTAGTATGTACCAACCCTAGTAGTATGTACCAACGCTAGTAGTATATACCAACCCTAGTAGTATGTACTAACCCTAGTAGTATGTACCAACCCTAGTAGTATATACCAACCCTAGTAGTATGTACTAACCCTAGTAGTATGTACCAACCCTAGTAGTATGTACCAACCCTAGTAGTATGTACCAACCCTAGTAGTATTTACTAACCCTAGTAGTATGTACCAACCCTAGTAGTATGTACCAACCCTAGTAGTATGTACCAACCCTAGTAGTATATACCAACCCTAGTAGTATGTACTAACCCTAGTAGTATGTACCAACCCTAGTAGTATGTACCAACCCTAGTAGTATGTACTCAACGCTAGTAGTATGTACCATCCCTAGCCTGGGTAGATGGAACCATAGTTGTTATTCCCTGAAGTTGCTGCTTATTGATTAGCTAGTCCAGGGCTATTCTACTCTGACCCTACGAGGTCCGGAGCCTGCTGGTTTTCTGTTCTACCTGATCATTCATATCATCCACCTGGTGTCCCAGGTCCACATCAGTCCCTGATTAGAGGGAACAATGGCAAAACGCAGTGGAACTGGCTTGGAGGTCCAGAGTTGAGTTTGAGGGAGCTAGTCTATATCCACGGATGAAGAAAGACTGTATTGAGTGGTGGGTTTTCCAATGGCTCGTGGAGGCAGACTGTATTGAGTGGTGGGTTTTCCAATGGCTCGTGGAGGCAGACTGTATTGAGTGGTGTGTTTTCCAATGGCTCGTGGAGGCAGACTGTATTGAGTGGTGGGTTTTCCAATGGCTCGTGGAGGCAGACTGTATTGAGTGGTGGGTTTTCCAATGGCTTGTGGAGGCAGACTGTATTGAGTGGTGGGTTTTCCAATGGCTCGTGGAGGCAGACTGTATTGAGTGTTGGGTTTTCCAATGGCTTGTGGAGGCAGACTGTATTGAGTGGTGGGTTTTCCAATGGCTTGTGGAGGCAGACTGTATTGAGTGGTGGGTTTTCCAATGGCTCGTGGAGGCAGACTGTATTGAGTGGTGGGTTTTCCAATGGCTCGTGGAGGCAGACTGTATTGAGTGGTGTGTTTTCCAATGGCTCGTGGAGGCAGACTGTATTGAGTGGTGGGTTTTCCAATGGCTCGTGGAGGCAGACTGTATTGAGTGGTGGGTTTTCCAATGGCTCGTGGAGGCAGACTGTATTGAGTGTTGGGTTTTCCAATGGCTTGTGGAGGCAGACTGTATTGAGTGGTGGGTTTTCCAATGGCTTGTGGAGGCAGACTGTATTGAGTGGTGGGTTTTCCAATGGCTTGTGGAGGCAGACTGTATTGAGTGGTGGGTTTTCCAATGGCTCGTGGAGGCAGACTGTATTGAGTGTTGGGTTTTCCAATGGCTTGTGGAGGCAGACTGTATTGAGTGGTGGGTTTTCCAATGGCTTGTGGAGGCAGACTGTATTGAGTGGTGGGTTTTCCAATGGCTCGTGGAGGCAGACTGTATTGAGTGGTGGGTTTTCCAATGGCTCGTGGAGGCAGACTGTATTGAGTGGTGTGTTTTCCAATGGCTCGTGGAGGCAGACTGTATTGAGTGGTGGGTTTTCCAATGGCTCGTGGAGGCAGACTGTATTGAGTGGTGGGTTTTCCAATGGCTCGTGGAGGCAGACTGTATTGAGTGTTGGGTTTTCCAATGGCTTGTGGAGGCAGACTGTATTGAGTGGTGGGTTTTCCAATGGCTTGTGGAGGCAGACTGTATTGAGTGGTGGGTTTTCCAATGGCTCGTGGAGGCAGACTGTATTGAGTGGTGGGTTTTCCAATGGCTCGTGGAGGCAGACTGTATTGAGTGGTGTGTTTTCCAATGGCTCGTGGAGGCAGACTGTATTGAGTGGTGGGTTTTCCAATGGCTCGTGGAGGCAGACTGTATTGAGTGGTGGGTTTTCCAATGGCTCGTGGAGGCAGACTGTATTGAGTGTTGGGTTTTCCAATGGCTTGTGGAGGCAGACTGTATTGAGTGGTGGGTTTTCCAATGGCTCGTGGAGGCAGACTGTATTGAGTGGTGGGTTTTCCAATGGCTTGTGGAGGCAGACTGTATTGAGTGGTGGGTTTTCCAATGGCTCGTGGAGGCAGACTGTATTGAGTGGTGGGTTTTCCAATGGCTTGTGGAGGCAGACTGTATTGAGTGGTGGGTTTTCCAATGGCTCGTGGAGGCAGACTGTATTGAGTGGTGGGTTTTCCAATGGCTCGTGGAGGCAGACTGTATTGAGTGTTGGGTTTTCCAATGGCTTGTGGAGGCAGACTGTATTGAGTGGTGGGTTTTCCAATGGCTCGTGGAGGCAGACTGTATTGAGTGGTGGGTTTTCCAATGGCTTGTGGAGGCAGACTGTATTGAGTGGTGGGTTTTCCAATGGCTCGTGGAGGCAGACTGTATTGAGTGGTGGGTTTTCCAATGGCTTGTGGAGGCAGACTGTATTGAGTGGTGGGTTTTCCAATGGCTCGTGGAGGCAGACTGTATTGAGTGGTGGGTTTTCCAATGGCTCGTGGAGGCAGACTGTACTGAGTGGTGGGTTTTCCAATGGCTCGTGGAGGCAGACTGTATTGAGTGATGGGTTTTCCAACGGCTCGTGGAGGCAGACTGTATTGAGTGGTGGGTTTTCCAATGGCTCGTGGAGGCAGACTGTATTGAGTGGTGGGTTTTCCAATGGCTCGTGGAGGCAGACTGTATTGAGTGGTGTGTTTTCCAATGGCTCGTGGAGGCAGACTGTATTGAGTGGTGGGTTTTCCAATGGCTCGTGGAGGCAGACTGTATTGAGTGGTGGGTTTTCCAATGGCTCGTGGAGGCAGACTGTATTGAGTGTTGGGTTTTCCAATGGCTTGTGGAGGCAGACTGTATTGAGTGGTGGGTTTTCCAATGGCTCGTGGAGGCAGACTGTATTGAGTGGTGGGTTTTCCAATGGC
This sequence comes from Salvelinus fontinalis, assembly GCF_029448725.1. Lineage (NCBI taxonomy): Eukaryota > Metazoa > Chordata > Actinopteri > Salmoniformes > Salmonidae > Salvelinus > Salvelinus fontinalis. Next base: position 30,510,998 of record NC_074675.1, read on the forward strand.
TTGTGGAGGCAGACTGTATTGAGTGGTGGGTTTTCCAATGGCTCGTGGAGGCAGACTGTATTGAGTGGTGGGTTTTCCAATGGCTTGTGGAGGCAGACTGTATTGAGTGTTGGGTTTTCCAATGGCTCGTGGAGGCAGACTGTATTGAGTGGTGGGTTTTCCAATGGCTCGTGGAGGCAGACTGTATTGAGTGTTGGGTTTTCCAATGGCTTGTGGAGGCAGACTGTATTGAGTGGTGGGTTTTCCAATGGCTCGTGGAGGCAGACTGTATTGAGTGGTGGGTTTTCCAATGGCTTGTGGAGGCAGACTGTATTGAGTGGTGGGTTTTCCAATGGCTCGTGGAGGCAGACTGTATTGAGTGGTGGGTTTTCCAATGGCTTGTGGAGGCAGACTGTATTGAGTGGTGGGTTTTCCAATGGCTCGTGGAGGCAGACTGTATTGAGTGGTGGGTTTTCCAATGGCTCGTGGAGGCAGACTGTACTGAGTGGTGGGTTTTCCAATGGCTCGTGGAGGCAGACTGTATTGAGTGATGGGTTTTCCAACGGCTCGTGGAGGCAGACTGTATTGAGTGGTGGGTTTTCCAATGGCTCGTGGAGGCAGACTGTATTGAGTGGTGGGTTTTCCAATGGCTCGTGGAGGCAGACTGTATTGAGTGGTGGGTTTTCCAATGGCTCGTGGAGGCAGACTGTATTGAGTGGTGGGTTTTCCAATGGCTCGTGGAGGCAGACTGTATTGAGTGGGTTTTCCAATGGCTTGTGGAGGCAGACTGTATTGAGTGGTGGGTTTTCCAATGGCTCGTGGAGGCAGACTGTATTGAGTGTTGGGTTTTCCAATGGCTCGTGGAGGCAGACTGTATTGAGTGGTGGGTTTTCCAATGGCTCGTGGAGGCAGACTGTATTGAGTGTTGGGTTTTCCAATGGCTTGTGGAGGCAGACTGTATTGAGTGATGGGTTTTCCAACGGCTCGTGGAGGCAGACTGTATTGAGTGTGTTTTCCAGATTGCTATTGGGCGGTGACGGAAAGAGAGACGGAGAGAGAGCCTGCGTGCTGGTGTGTGTGTGTGGAGTGGGAGGCGTGTTGCTTCAGTTAGAAAGGGCAGTGAGGCCCTGTCTAGAACACAATTTATTATGGAAACCACAGAGAGGTGATTATTACAGAGGGAGAATGTGGATAGCTTACTAGAAGAGAAAGAGGAAGGGAGAGAGGGAGAGAATGAGTAGGGAAGGGAGAGTGTTTATGAGAGAGAGAGAGAAGCTCGTCTGCTGGCAGGGTCACCCAGACAGGCAGGCAGCTCGAGTAAATACAGTATGGCATGTGAGTGACCCAGATACAACCTGGACCTGGCCAGGAGTCCGGAGAGGAGGAGGGGGAGGGAGGGAGGAGAGGAGAGAAGAGGAGAGGGGAGGAGGCAGGAGAGTGGCAGGTGAGGAGGCTGATTATTGCCAGAGCTGTTCATTAGGCCATTATTTCCTCTACTGGGACAGTATCTGACAGACACCATCCACTGTCCTCTCTCTCTCTACTACAGACTGTGTCCTCTCTCTCTCTCTCTCTACTACAGCCTGTGTCCCCTCTCTCTCTCTCTCTCTCTCTCTCTCTTCTCTCTCTTTCTACTACAGCCTGTGTCCCCTCTCTCTCTCTCTCTACTACAGCCTGTGTACCCTCTCTCTCTACTAGAGGTTGGCCGATTAATCGGGCCGATTTCACAGTTTCATAACAATCGGAAATCGCTATTTTTGGGCACCGATTTGCCGAATTCTTTATTTAAAAAAAAAATTGATATTTTTTTTTTACACCTTTATTTAATCTTTATTTAACTAGGCAAGTCAGTTAAGAACACATTCTTATTTTCAATGACGGCCTAGGAACGTGATGCCTAGAACGACAGATTTTTAACCTTGTTAGCTCGGGGGACCCAATCTTGCAACAGTTAACTAGTCCAATGCTCTAACACCTGATTACATTGCACTCCACGAGGAGCCTGCCTGTTAGCGAATGCAGTAAGCTAAGGTAAGTTGCTAGCAAGCATTAAACGTATCTTATATAAAACAATCAATCAATGACTGTCATTGCTCCAATGTGTACTTAACCATAAACATCAATGCCTTTCTTAAAATCAATACACAAGTATATATTTTTAAACCTGCATATTTAGCTAAAAGAAATCCAGGTTAGCAGGCAATATTAACCAGGTGAAATTGTGTCATTTCTCTTGCGTTCATTGCACGCAGAGTCAGGGTATTGTCACGATCACGTTGACATGAATGAGAGGACCAAGGCGCAACATGATATGAATACATCTTCTTTATTTATAACGACGAAGATGATCACGAAACACTTAAACAACACTAACAAAAAACAATCGTGAAACTTCAAACGCAAGTGCACACACAAACTACTTACGTCGACATATACATATCCAATGACCCACAAATAGCTAAAGCCTATGGCAGCCTTAAATATGGTTCCCAATTAGAGACAACAGAAACCAGCTGTCTCTAATTGAGAACCCATTCAGGCAACCATAGACTTTCCTAGAAAACTACACACACCCATAGACACAGCTAGATACATACACTCAACACAAACCCATACACTACAACCAACACCCCCTCTACCATATAACACCCCAAACACACACATACCCCATGTCACACCCTGACCTAACTAAAATAATAAAGAAAACAAATAATACTAAGGCCAGGGCGTGACAGGTATATGCAACAGTTTGGGCCGCCTGGCTCTTTGCAAACTAATTTGGATGCCACTCGTTAGATAAATTACGGAACGGAATAAATGTTTTGTTTTCGAGGTGATAGTTTCCGGATTAGTCAAAGGTATATAGTTTAGAGAGAAATACTTGACGCGTTATAATTCCTGCAATAACTTGCCGCTGAACTTGAAAGGGGTTCCTTCATTATTTTACCGTTCATGTCTTCCATAGAGAATGTCTTGATCTACTTCAAATAAGGTCTGTGTTTCGTGCTGTCTTAAACCGCCTTGACATTTTGATATTTTGTAAATCTCACTAGGATAAGGTAATGTTTGTCAACATTTTTTCATAAATCCACTCTACAAAAAAATGTATCTTCGCTTATATTTAGCCAATATTGATCAGAGTTACCTTGTCCTATGGATATCTACACAGTTATAAAATTGGCACGGTGGTGTAAGCCTACACGAAACACAGACCTTATTTTAAGTGAATCTAAAAATATCCTATGGAATAAATGAAGGAACAGCTTTTCAGATTTTGCTAGAAGGTGTCATGGGAATTATGACTCGCACTTTGGTTGTCAATTCTTACCATGCCCATTATTAAAATAGGATTTCCTGCATATAGAAATTCAAGTTTTTGTTTTCAACATTCATCACAGGTAACTTAAACTCTATTTTTATTCAAACAGTTGAGAGTATTTGTCTCCTAAGTAGACTCTTCAGTATCATTGTCACTTCAGAGCTGTGTGTGTGTGTGTGTATTTATGTATTATATTAAGTTAAAATAAAAGTGTTCATTGTTCATTCAGTATTGTTGCAATTGTCATTATTACAAAAATGTGTGTGTGTGTATGATATATATATAAAAAAAAAAAAATCGAATAAATCGTCTGATTAATCGGTATCGGTATCGGCGTTGAAAAATCATAATCGGTCGACCTCTAGTCTCTACTACATATCCTGTATGTAGTGTCTCTACTACAGCCTGTGTCCTCTATCCTGTATGTAGTGTCTCTACTACAGCCTGTGTCCTCTATCCTGTATGTAGTGTCTCTACTACAGCCTGTGTCCTCTATCCTGTATGTAGTGTCTCTACTACAGCCTGTGTCCTCTATCCTGTATGTAGTGTCTCTACTACAGCCTGTGTCCTATATCCTGTATGTAGTGTCTCTACTACAGCCTGTGTCCTATATCCTGTATGTAGTGTCTCTACTACAGCCTGTGTCCTATATCCTGTATGTAGTGTCTCTACTACAGCCTGTGTCCTATATCCTGTATGTAGTGTCTCTACTACAGCCTGTGTCCTCTATCCTGTATGTAGTGTCTCTACTACAGCCTGTGTCCTATATCCTGTATGTAGTGTCTCTACTACAGCCTGTGTCCTCTATCCTGTATGTAGTGTCTCTACTACAGCCTGTGTCCTCTATCCTGTATGTAGTGTCTCTACTACAGCCTGTGTCCTCTATCCTGTATGTAGTGTCTCTACTACAGCCTGTGTCCTATATCCTGTATGTAGTGTCTCTACTACAGCCTGTGTCCTCTATCCTGTATGTAGTGTCTCTACTACAGCCTGTGTCCTCTATCCTGTATGTAGTGTCTCTACTACAGCCTGTGTCCTCTATCCTGTATGTAGTGTCTCTACTACAGCCTGTGTCCTCTATCCTGTATGTAGTGTCTCTACTACAGCCTGTGTCCTCTATCCTGTATGTAGTGTCTCTACTACAGCCTGTGTCCTATATCCTGTATGTAGTGTCTCTACTACAGCCTGTGTCCTCTATCCTGTATGTAGTGTCTCTACTACAGCCTGTGTCCTCTATCCTGTATGTAGTGTCTCTACTACAGCCTGTGTCCTCTATCCTGTATGTAGTGTCTCTACTACAGCCTGTGTCCTCTATCCTGTATGTAGTGTCTCTACTACAGCCTGTGTCCTCTATCCTGTATGTAGTGTCTCTACTACAGCCTGTGTCCTCTATCCTGTATGTAGTGTCTCTACTACAGCCTGTGTCCTCTATCCTGTATGTAGTGTCTCTACTACAGCCTGTGTCCTCTATCCTGTATGTAGTGTCTCTACTACAGCCTGTGTCCTATATCCTGTATGTAGTGTCTCTACTACAGCCTGTGTCCTCTATCCTGTATGTAGTGTCTCTACTACAGCCTGTGTCCTATATCCTGTATGTAGTGTCTCTACTACAGCCTGTGTCCTCTATCCTGTATGTAGTGTCTCTACTACAGCCTATGTCCTATATCCTGTATGTAGTGTCTCTACTACAGTCTGTGTCCTATATCCTGTATGTAGTGTCTCTACTACAGCCTGTGTCCTATATCCTGTATGTAGTGTCTCTACTACAGCCTGTGTCCTATATCCTGTATGTAGTGTCTCTACTACAGCCTGTGTCCTCTATCCTGTATGTAGTGTCTCTACTACAGCCTGTGTCCTCTATCCTGTATGTAGTGTCTCTACTACAGCCTGTGTCCTCTATCCTGTATGTAGTGTCTCTACTACAGCCTGTGTCCTCTATCCTGTATGTAGTGTCTCTACTACAGCCTGTGTCCTATATCCTGTATGTAGTGTCTCTACTACAGCCTGTGTCCTCTATCCTGTATGTAGTGTCTCTACTACAGCCTGTGTCCTCTATCCTGTATGTAGTGTCTCTACTACAGCCTGTGTCCTCTATCCTGTATGTAGTGTCTCTACTACAGCCTGTGTCCTATATCCTGTATGTAGTGTCTGTGTGTGTGTGTGTGTGTGTGTGTGTGTGTGTGTGTGTGTGTGTGTGTGTGTGTGTGTGTGTGTGTGTGTGTGTGTGTGTTGGTGTGTGTGTTGGTGTGTGTGTGTTGGTGTTGGTGTCTTGACTATTGTGTGTATACTAAGATATTTTATGTGGTATTTCTGTACACCTGTGAGCTATAAATGGAAACTTCCATGACTTATTCTCCGTATTGTCTACTGTACACAGAATTTCATACACACAACATTACAAAAGGAGCTGCATAGTGTATGGAGCTTATTACATTATAGCATGCTGCCATGTCACTGTGAATTATCAGTGATGTAACACAGGGGAGTGGTGCATTCTCAGTGATGTAACACAGGGGAGTGGTGAATTCTCAGTGATGTAACACAGGGGAGTGGTGAATTCTCAGTGATGTAACACAGGGGAGTGGTGAATTCTCAGTGATGTAACACAGGGGAGTGGTGAATTCTCAGTGATGTTACACAGGGGAGTGGTGAATTCTCAGTGATGTTACACAGGGGAGTGGTGAATTCTCAGTGATGTTACACAGGGGAGTGGTGAATTCTCAGTGATGTAACACAGGGGAGTGGTGAATTCTCAGTGATGTAACACAGGGGAGTGGTGAATTCTCAGTGATGTAACACAGGGGAGTGGTGAATTCTCAGTGATGTAATACAGGGGAGTGGTGAATTCTCAGTGATGTAACACAGGGGAGTGGTGAATTCTCAGTGATGTAACACAGGGGAGTGGTGAATTCTCAGTGATGTAACTCAGGGGAGTGGTGAATTCTCAGTGATGTAACACAGGGGAGTGGTGAATTCTCAGTGATGTAATACAGGGGAGTGGTGAATTCTCAGTGATGTAATACAGGGGAGTGGTGAATTCTCTCCTCTTTTTTAGCTTAAAGTCTTTTTTCTCTTTCTCTCTTACAGATCATTGCCTCATCCCAGGACCCATGGACTAAATGGATGTTAAAACCACCTTACTAGCCAAGTTGACCAATCAGCATCGTCCAATCATCCAGGAAATACAGGATCTTTGAACATGAACAATCTATTCCTCTCCTTCAGCTAAGACCGACTGCCAGTCAGTAACCACATAGTGTAACTCTCTGTATCAGGACACTGTAGTCCATATCTATTGGAGGATCACTGAGTCCACTGAGTCTCAGTATCTCACCTTTAGCCCCTCACCCCCAGCCCTTGACCCTTAACCCCTGACTCCTGACCATGTACGGCAGCTCCCGCTCCGTTGCCAAGATGGAGGGCAACAACGGCAGCAGTCAGAGTCCCGGACGCTCCCCCTGCCTGCCCCGCTCCCCGCGCCTCGGCCACCGTCGCACCAACAGTACAGGAGGCCCCGGGGGAAAGACCCTCTCCATGGAGAACATCCAGTCTCTGAACGCCGCCTATGCCACCTCCGGACCCATGTACCTCAGTGACAACGAGGTCATCTCTCAACAGGTGATCTAGTCTTTTAGCAGAGGTTTTTAATCCAAAATGACTGTCATCTCCTTCTATTCTTTTAAATCAGGAGCCTTAAACCTTTTATTGCCTAGGGACCCCCACCCAGGCAAACTGGCGACCCAGGGACCCTCATCAGACGTTAGCAAAAAAATATTTGTATATCATTATCATTCCCAGGTGAATGATAGTGGCAAGGACAAGTAATCAACATTTTAAAATGTATAGATTTGGTAGATGGTTTTTCATTATTCTCACCGCCCCACATGATAATTGGAAGAGGAAGTGTAACTCTAATATAGCCTGTTAGCTAGGAAGGGGACTCCAAACACATGATAATTGGAGGAGGAAGTGTAACTCTAATACAGCCTGTTAGCTAGGAAGGGGACTCCAAACACATGATAATTGGAACAGGAAGTGTAACTCTAATATAGCCTGTTAGCTAGGAAGGGGACTCCAAACACATGATAATTGGAAGAGGAAGTGTAACTCTAATACAGCCTGTTAGCTAGGAAGGGGACTCCAAGCACATGATAATTGGAACAGGAAGTGTAACTCTAATACAGCCTGTTAGCTAGGAAGGGGACTCCAAACACATGATAATTGGAACAGGAAGTGTAACTCTAATACAGCCTGTTAGCTAGGAAGGGGACTCCAAATACATGATAATTGGAACAGGAAGTGTAACTCTAATATAGCCTGTTAGCTAGGAAGGGGACTCCAAACACATGATATTTGGAACAGGAAGTGTAACTCTAATACAGCCTGTTAGCTAGGAAGGTGACTCCAAACACATTTTCACTAAGAGCAGCGGTTTAGCTGGTTCAACAAAGGTTAGCCGTGTGTTGGCAGAAATGAGTGTCCAAGTGAAGAACGCTGAGCAGGAGCCAGTGGCATTGCCACGCCGGTCGCCTGTCTGGGGCTGCTGTTTCATAGACTGTCAGATACTGCAGTGAGAGGAACTGGCTCCAATGACTGTAATTTGCTCAGTATTAGGATTTGAAAAATAAAGTTTACATCTTTAGAAATAAGATATTCTCCTCTTTTCTACTGTAGTTATGTCATTGATATTTTGTTTATTCTGTTGTTACTAGTGATATTCATAAAAACATTGAAAGAATGCAAAATATAAATCCACTTTAAAATAAGTTGCAGACCCTCTGCAGTACCTGTAGAGATCCGCAGACACCCGGTTGAATACAACTGTTTTAAATGACACTATGGTTAGCACCTTGCTTTTACCAAAGACACTTCCTGTATGACTAGCACCTTGCTTTTACCAAAGACACTTCCTGTATGACTAGCACCTTGCTTTTACCAAAGACACTTCCTGTATGACTAGCACATTGCTTTTACCAAAGACACTTTCCTGTATGACTAGCACCTTGCTTTTACCGAAGACACTTCCTGTATGACTAGCACCTTCCTTTTACCGAAGACACTTCCTGTATGACTAGCACATTGCTTTTACCAAAGACACTTCCTGTATGACTAGCACATTGCTTTTACCAAAGACACTTCCTGTATGACTAGCACCTTGCTTTAACCAAAGACACTTCCTGTATGACTAGCACATTGCTTTTACCGAAGACACTTCCTGTATGACTAGCACCTTGCTTTTACCAAAGACACTTCCTGTATGACTAGCACCTTGCTTTTACCGAAGACACTTCCTGTATGGCTAGCACATTTATTTTACCGAAGACACTTCCTGTATGGCTAGCACCTTGCTTTTACCGAAGACACTTCCTGTATGGCTAGCACATTGCTTTTACCGAAGACACTTCCTGTATGGCTAGCACCTTGCTTTTACCGAAGACACTTCCTGTATGGCTAGCACCTTGCTTTTACCGAAGACACTTCCCGTATGGCTAGCACATTGCTTTTACCGAAGACACTTCCTGTATGGCTAGCACATTGCTTTTACCGAAGCCACTTAGCTACTGTATGGATGTGAATTATTTAATTGGTTTGTATTCCTGTATGTGAATTTTGTTGTTTGTTTATTTGAATATGTTGATCTTAACTAAATTAATTTTGTGCACAATAAAGTAATTCTAATCTAATCCGATCTATTATAGACCCAGGCCTATCCCAACCCCAACCACGACCCTAGCCTGCCCAAGAGCACCATGACCCTGGGTCGCTCCGGAGCAAAGCTCCCTTATGGCGTCCGGACAACCGCCATGGGCTCCAACCCCAACATCAGCCAGGGAGGTGGAGGCTCGTCCATGCCCAGTGACAGCATCGCGTTTGGGTGTGACCACGTGTCCTCGTCCCAGTCCAGCCTCCAGCAGGCGTCCACGGTGCCTCACTCCTTACGCCAAACCAGAGACAACACCATCATGGACCTCCAGACCCAGCTGAAGGAGGTGCTGAGGGAGAACGCGCTCCTCCGGGAGGAGGTGGATACGAAGGAGAGCAAGCTGAGCTCATCCATGAACTCCATCAAGACCTTCTGGAGCCCCGAGCTGAAGAAGGAGAGAGCCCTGAGGAAGGACGAGGTGTCCAAGATCTCCGTCTGGAAGGAGCAGTACAGAGTGGTGCAGGACGAGACTCAGGTACGATCCTGGAGTCACTGGCAGTACATGTAGTCAGACTGGAAGGAGTGTGAAGTCATTCAGGTGGGATGCAGAGACTTGCTTGGAAGTTGGAAGGTTGGTCCTAAGGGAACCTAAGGGTTCTAACCATTGGGTCAGTTGTTGGTGGTTCTGCATGGTGTTGTGACCCTGGTCGAAGGTGAAGAGGTCAGACTGAGTTGTATAAGCTGTTAGTGCTGTTGTTGTCTCTTCCATATTTAGCTCACAGTCAGCTAGAGATCTGCCTTCCGCCTGTTTCCCCTCCGGCTGTGTGAGCGTGTGATCGTGTGACGTCGGTCAGTGAGCAGCTGGTTCGCCTGTCTGCTGAGTTGGATAAATCCGGGGGATCTGTCTGGGCAGATTTGATCCCGCAAGGCTTGATCACAACCTCTTATTGGGAAGACAATTTTGAGATGGTATCCTAATTCTGTAGTGAAGGATGGAACCAGTTTGATCTAATTCTGTAGTGAAGGATGGAACCAGTTTTATCTAGTTCTGTAGTGAAGGATGGAACCAGTTTGATCTAACCTGTCATCTAGCTCAGAAACCAGGTGTGACTTCCAGTCCTACCTGTCCTGTATCCCATCTAACCTGTCATCTAGCTCAGAAACCAGGTGTGACTTCCAGTCCTACCTGTCCTGTATCCCATCTAACCTGTCATCTAGCTCAGAAACCAGGTGTGACTTCCAGTCCTACCTGTCCTGTATCCCGTCTAACCTGTCATCTAGCTCAGAAACCAGGTGTGACTTCCAGTCCTACCTGTCCTATATCCCATCTAACCTGTCATCTAGCTCAGAAACCAGGTGTGACTTCCAGTCCTGCCTGTCCTGTATCCCATCTAACCTGTCATCTAGCTCCGAAACCAGGTGTGATTTCCAGTCCTACCTGTCCTGTATCCCATCTAACCTGTCATCTAGCTCAGAAACCAGGTGTGACTTCCAGTCCTACCTGTCCTGTATCCCGTCTAACCTGTTCTAAAACCGAAAGGTTGCTGTGGGCATTTGATCTGATGACAGGTTAGACGGGATACAGGACAATGTAGGACTGGAAGTCACACATTTTTATTTATTTCACTTTTATTTAACCAGGTAGGCCAGTCGAGAACAAGTTCTCATTTACAACTGTGACCTGGCCAAGATAAAGAAAAGCAGTGCGACACAAACAACAACACAGAGTTACACATGGAATAAACAAACGTACAGTCAATAACACAATAGAAAGAAAAACAAATAGAAAAAATATATATTTACAGTGAGTGCATGAGGTAGGATAAGGGAGGTAAGGCAATAAATAGACCATAGTGGCGGAATAATTACAATTGAGCAATTAAACACTGATGTGCAGATGTGCAGAAGATGAATGTGCAAGTAGAGATACTGGGGTGCAAAAGAGCTAAATCAATAAACACCTGGTTTCTTCCCTGATGCCAAAAGCAGAACTTCTTAGTTCTGCCTTTAGTTGTAGATGTATCTGACTAGTTTTCTCCTGTTGTTGTAATGGCTGCTGTTCTGGAGGGACCATGATGAACCTGGTAATTGTGTTTATTTACACGCCACCTGTAAAAATAGAGGGGGAACGGGGATAGATACCTGGTCAGTTGTCCAACTGAATGCATTCAACTGAATTGAGTCTTCCTCATTTAACCCTCTGAATCAGAGAGGTGTGGGGGGGGGGGGGGGCTGCCTTAATGGACATCCACGTCTTCAGTGCCCGGGGAACAGTGGGTTAACTGCCTTGTTCAGGGGAACAGTGGGTTAACTGCCTTGTTCAGGGGAACAGTGGGTTAACTGCCTTGTTCAGGGAGAGAATGACAGATCTTTACCTTGTCCGCTCGCGGATTCGATCCAGCAACCTTTCGGTTACTGGCCCAACACTCTAACCACTAGGCTTACTGCCGCTCAGTGGAGTGGGAGGGAGAGTACTGGAGAGGGGAGAGAGAAATCCAACAGGAAGCTGTAAAGTTTCATTACATACATGCTGAGATATTGATGATGATGATGATGATGATGCCAAATAGTGGACTGAGGGTGTCTTTCACAACTACACACACACACACACACACACACACACACACACACACACACACACACACACACACACACACACACACACACACACACACACACACACACAGGTACAAACACGCACACGCACACGCTCGCACAAACAACACACAGCTGTCAGAACCACACCTCATTGTGAAATCAGTGAAGAAATTGCAACAGAAATCACAGCAGGCCAGCATGGACGTAGTGTATTCAGATGGCCTGTCAGCCAGATGGACGTAGTGTATTCAGATGGCCTGTCAGCCAGATGGACGTAGTGTATTCAGATGGCCTGTCAGCCAGATGGACGTAATGTATTCAGATGGCCTGTCAGCCAGATGGACGTAGTGTATTCAGATGGCCTGTCAGCCAGATGGACGTAATGTATTCAGATGGCCTGTCAGCCAGATGGACGTAATGTATTCAGATGGCCTGTCAGCCAGATGGACGTAGTGTATTCAGATGGCCTGTCAGCCAGATGGACGTAATGTATTCAGATGGCCTGTCAGCCAGATGGACGTAATGTATTCAGATGGCCTGTCAGCCAGATGGACGTAATGTATTCAGATGGCCTGTCAGCCAGATGGACGTAGTGTATTCAGATGGCCTGTCAGCCAGATGGACGTAGTGTATTCAGATGGCCTGTCAGCCAGATGGACGTAGTGTATTCAGATGGCCTGTCAGCCAGATGGACGTAATGTATTCAGATGGCCTGTCAGCCAGATGGACGTAGTGTATTCAGATGGCCTGTCAGCCAGATGGACGTAATGTATTCAGATGGCCTGTCAGCCAGATGGACGTAATGTATTCAGATGGCCTGTCAGCCAGATGGACGTAATGTATTCAGATGGCCTGTTAGCCAGATGGACGTAATGTATTCAGATGGCCTGTCAGCCAGATGGACGTAATGTATTCAGATGGCCTGTCAGCCAGATGGACGTAATGTATTCAGATGTCTTGTTAGCCAGATGGACGTAATGTATTCAGATGGCCTGTCAGCCAGATGGACGTAATGTATTCAGATGGCCTGTCAGCCAGATGGACGTAATGTATTCAGATGGCCTGTCTGCCAGATGTACGTAGTGTATTCAGATGGCTTGTCAGCCAGATGGACGTAATGTATTCAGATGGCTTGTCAGCCATTCAGATGTCCTGTCTGCCAGATGTACGTAGTGTATTCAGATGGCTTGTCAGCCAGATGGACGTAATGTATTCAGATGGCTTGTCAGCCATTCAGATGTCCTGTCAGCCAGATGGACGTAGTGTATTCAGATGGCCTGTCAGCCAGATGGACGTAGTGTATTCAGATGGCCTGTCAGCCAGATGGACGTAATGTATTCAGATGGCATGTCAGCCAGATGGACGTAGTGTATTCAGATGGCCTGTTAGCCAGATGGACGTAGTGTATTCAGATGGCCTGTTAGCCAGATGGACGTAGTGTATTCAGATGGCCTGTCAGCCAGATGGACGTAATGTATTCAGATGGCCTGTCAGCCAGATGGACGTAGTGTATTCAGATGGCCTGTCAGCCAGATGTACGTAGTGTATTCAGATGGCTTGTCAGCCAGATGGAAGTAATGTATTCAGATGGCTTGTCAGCCATTCAGATGTCCTGTCAGCCAGATGGACGTAGTGTATTCAGATGGCCTGTCAGCCAGATGGACGTAGTGTATTCAGATGGCCTGTCAGCCAGATGGACGTAGTGTATTCAGATGGCATGTCAGCCAGATGGACGTAGTGTATTCAGATGGCCTGTTAGCCAGATGGACGTAGTGTATTCAGATGGCCTGTCAGCCAGATGGACGTAATGTATTCAGATGGCCTGTTAGCCAGATGGACGTAGTGTATTCAGATGGCCTGTCAGCCAGATGGACGTAATGTATTCAGATGGCCTGTTAGCCAGATGGACGTAGTGTATTCAGATGGCCTGTCAGCCAGATGGACGTAATGTATTCAGATGGCCTGTCAGCCAGATGGACGTAATGTATTCAGATGGCCTGTTAGCCAGATGGACGTAGTGTATTCAGATGGCCTGTTAGCCAGATGGACGTAGTGTATTCAGATGGCCTGTCAGCCAGATGGACGTAATGTATTCAGATGGCTTGTCAGCCAGATGGACGTAATGTATTCAGATGGCCTGTCAGCCAGATGGACGTAATGTATTCAGATGGCCTGTTAGCCAGATGGACAAAGTTTATTCAGATGGCCTGTCAGCCAGATGGACGTAGTGTATTCAGATGGCCTGTCAGGCAGATGGACGTAATGTATTCAGATG
>NC_074675.1:30527312-30531391 GCF_029448725.1 Salvelinus fontinalis
AGAGAGGAACATGAGAGAGAGATAGGTGGAGAGGGGGGAGAGAGCAAGAGTGGGGAGAAAGTGCCAGACAGTGTTATAGATTTGCTACCCAGTGCCAGAGAATCCCAGTGCCAGAGAATCCCAGTGCCAGAGAATCCCAGTGCATACCAAGACTCTCACTCCAGACTCAGTTGAGTGAGACTCAGAAGGCTGGATCTGGGGTAGTCTATAAGGGGTCATATAGTTGGTTATGTGTGTGTGTGTGTGTGTGTGTGTGTGTGTGTGTGTGTATCTCTGTCTGTGTGTGTGTTGTGTGACAGAGTGTGTGTCTGACAGTGTATATTTCGTAGTCGTGTGTGATCCTGGTGACAGTGTAAGGTGTCAGTGGTTTCTGTGTTAGAAGAGCTATAGGACTGCAGTGGCTCACACCCAGACAGCCGACACTATTAATCTCAGGTTTTGTCCCAAATGGCACCCTATTCCCTATATAGTGCACTACTTCTGACCAGAGCACTATGGACCCTAGTGCACTTTATAGGGAATAGGGTGCCATTTGGGATGTAATTTTTACTTTAATTAATGCCCTGAAGAGATCTGGCCGTAAACACAGAGGAAGAGAGAGGGCATGAAAAGAGAGAGGAGGAGGGGGAGAGGAGAGTCTCTGTAGGAAAGAGGTTCCTGTCTGATAAAAGAAACCAGTAAATCTTGTGTGTAGAGAGAGAGGGATGAGGGAGGAGAGATAGGGTGGAGGGAGGAGAGATAGTGATGGGAGAGATAGGGGTGGAGGAAGGAGGACCTAGACCCTACTCCTATTGGCTACACTATACCTAGACCCTCCTCCTGTCGGTTACACTATACCTAGACCCTCCTCCTGTCGGTTACACTATACCTAGACCCTCCTCCTGTCGGTTACACTATACCTAGACCCTCCTCCTGTCGGCTACACTATACCTAGACCCTCCTCCTGTTGGCTACACTATACCTAGACCCTCCTCCTGTTGGCTACACTATACCTAGACCCTCCTCCTCCTGGCTAAACTATACCTAGACCCTCCTCCTGGCTACACTATACCTAGACCCTCCTCCTGTTGGTTACACTATACCTAGACCCTCCTCCTCCTGGTTACACTATACCTAGACCCTCCTCCTGGCTACACTATACCTAGACCCTCCTCCTGTTGGCTACACTATACCTAGACCCTCCTCCTGTTGGCTACACTATACCTAGACCCTCCTCCTGTTGGTTACACTATACCTAGACCCTCCTCCTGTTGGCTACACTATACCTAGACCCTCCTCCTGTTGGCTACACTATACCTAGACCCTCCTCCTGTTGGCTACACTATACCTAGACCCTCCTCCTGTTGGCTACACTATACCTAGACCCTCCTCCTGGCTACACTATACCTAGACCCTCCTCCTCCTGGCTACACTATACCTAGACCCTCCTCCTGTTGGCTACACTATACCTAGACCCTCCTGGCTACACTATACCTAGACCCTCCTGGCTACACTATACCTAGACCCTCCTGTTGGCTACACTATACCTAGACCCTCCTCCTCCTGGCTACACTATACCTAGACCCTCCTCCTGTTGGCTACACTATACCTAGACCCTCCTGGCTACACTATACCTAGACCCTCCTCCTCCTGTTGGCTACACTATACCTAGACCCTCCTCCTGTTGGCTACACTATACCTAGACCCTTCTCCTCCTGTTGGCTGCACTATACCTAGACCCTCCTCCTGTTGGCTGCACTATACCTAGACGCCTCCTCCTGTTGGCTGCACTATACCTAGACCCTCCTCCTGTTGGCTACTCTATACCTAGACCCTCCTCCTCCTGGCTACACTATACCTAGACCCTCCTCCTGTTGGCTACACTATACCTAGACCCTCCTCCTGTTGGCTACACTATACCTAGACCCTCCTCCTGTTGGCTACACTATACCTAGACCCTCCTCCTGTTGGCTACACTATACCTAGACCCTCCTCCTGTTGGCTACACTATACCTAGACCCTCCTCCTGGTTACACTATACCTAGACCCTCCTCCTGTTGGCTACACTATACCTAGACCCTCCTCCTGTTGGCTACACTATACCTAGACCCTCCTCCTGTTGGCTACACTATACCTAGACCCTCCTGGCTACACTATACCTAGACCCTCCTGGCTACACTATACCTAGACCCTCCTGGCTACACTATACCTAGACCCTCCTCCTGTTGGCTGCACTATACCTAGACCCTCCTCCTGTTGGCTACACTATACCTAGACCCTCCTCCTGTTGGCTACACTATACCTAGACCCTCCTCCTGTTGGCTACACTATACCTAGACCCTCCTCCTGTTGGCTACACTATACCTAGACCCTCCTCCTGGTTACACTATACCTAGACCCTCCTCCTGTTGGTTACACTATACCTAGACCCTCCTCCTGTTGGCTACACTATACCTAGACCCTCCTCCTCCTGGCTACACTATACCTAGACCCTCCTCCTGTTGGCTACACTATACCTAGACCCTCCTGGCTACACTATACCTAGACCCTCCTGGCTACACTATACCTAGACCCTCCTGGCTACACTATACCTAGACCCTCCTCCTGTTGGCTACACTATACCTAGACCCTCCTCCTGTTGGCTACACTATACCTAGACCCTCCTCCTGTTGGCTACACTATACCTAGACCCTCCTCCTGTTGGCTACACTATACCTAGACCCTCCTCCTGTTGGCTACACTATACCTAGACCCTCCTCTCTGTCTCTCTCTCTCTCTCTCTCTCTCTCTCTCTCTCTCTCTCTCTCTCTCTCTATCTCTCTGTCTCTCTCTCTCTCTCTCTCTCTCTCTCTCTCTCTCTCTCTCTCTCTCCTCTCTCTCTCTCTCTCTCTCTCTCTCTCTCTCTCTCTCTCTCTCTCTCTCTCTCTCTCTCTCTCTCTCTCTCTCTCTCTCTCTCTCTCTCTGTCTCTCTCTCTCTCTCTCTCTCTCTGTCTCTCTCTCTCTCTCTCTCTCTCTCTCTCTCTCTCTCTCTCTCTCTCTCTCTCTCTCTCAACTTCATTCTCATACTGTCTTCCGCCCTCCATCTTAACCCCCGTGCTAGTGAGTTGGCATGTCAGGGTCAATGAGACATCCAGACATGTCACTAATGTCAAACACATCATCCATCCGCAGAGGTTCATCACTGAGGGGGAAAACACACTTTAATGAAGAGTATCTCATTATATTTGTTGACTCCACACAGCCTCACTCTGGGTAGGAGGCCAGGGATGACAACTGAAGGAGAGGTGATGTCAGGACACGGGAGGTGTCTGGGTAGGAGGCCAGGGATGACAACTGAAGGAGAAGTGATGTCAGGACACAGGAGGTGTCTGGGTAGGAGGCCAGGGATGACAACTGAAGGAGATGTGGTCAGGAACTGCATCTAAACCCACTCAGGTGCTGTTAATAAGGAAGAGAGTTGTCCTCTCTAGCAGGAACCGGGGTGGAGGCTGTTGTTAGGGTTTTAATCCGTGGCCCATCTCTCTTCTCTCTACTTAAACCTCAGACTCAAGCCCCTCACAGACACAGAGGAGGACAGGACAGCAAGGCAAGGAGATAGTTCCCCTCCTAAACAGAGCTATATAGATGGCAAGGAGATAGTTCCCCTCCTACACAGAGCTATATAGATGGCAAGGAGATAGTTCCCCTCCTAAACAGAGCTATATAGTTGACAAGGAGATAGTTCCACTCCTAAACAGAGCTATATAGTTGACAAGGAGATAGTTCCACTCCTAAACAGAGCTATATAGTTGACAAGGAGATAGTTCCACTCCTAAACAGAGCTATATATTTGGCAAGGAGATAGTTCCACTCCTAAACAGAGCTATATAGTTGGCAAGGAGATAGTTCCACTCCTAAACAGAGCTATATAGTAGGCAAGGAGATAGTTCCACTCCTAAACAGAGCTATATAGTTGGCAAGGAGATAGTTCCACTCCTGAACAGAGCTATATAGTAGGCAAGGAGATAGTTCCCCTCCTACACAGAGCTATATAGATGGCAAGGAGATAGTTCCCCTCCTAAACAGAGCTATATAGTTGACAAGGAGATAGTTCCACTCCT
>NC_074675.1:30531891-30551891 GCF_029448725.1 Salvelinus fontinalis
ATAATATGTTTCATCATTAATAAAGATGTTGTTTTTATACAATGAAAATCTGGTGTTTCTATGTCAAACGGTTTTGTTATATTTCAGTCTTCTGTGATGTATATAAAATGTAATATTGGGAAGCAAACTCAAAATGTAATACATTTCAACAGTATATCTGACATGATACAGGTGTCTTCTTTTTGTTAAACCCATAACCATGTGTGTGAGGTGGACATTTTTGTTTCAAAGTAGATGTGTTTATGACGACCAAGAATCCCTCTGTGTGACCCTGATTTAGCCCACTGCAGATACAAGTTCAATCGGCTTGAAAATCTATGGCAAGACTTGAAAATGGCTGTCTTGAATACTTATTGACTCAAGACATTTCAGCTTTTTATTTGTAATTAATTTTTGCACATTTCTAAAAACACAATTCCACTTTGACATGGTGGGTATTGTGTGTCAGTCAGTGACAAATAATACATTTTAAACTCAGGTTGTAATACAACAAACTGTGGAAAAAATCAATACTCCTCCTGGTCGGTCAGTGTATTTATAGAAATCAACTCACGCCTTCAAATCCACCTCTAGCTACCCGTTAGCTCTGATCTCAGAACTATCCAGCTCTCTCTCTCTGTCTCCCCTCTCTGTCTCCCCCCTCTCTCTCGCTGCCTCCCCTCTCTGTCTCCCCCCTCTCTCTCTGTCCCCCCTCTCTCTCGCTGTCCCCCTCTCTCTCTGTCCCCCCTCTCTCGCGCTGTCCCCCCCTCGCTGTCCCCCCTCTCTCTCGCTGTCCCCCTCTCTCTCTGTCCCCCCCTCTCTCTCTCTGTCTCCCCCCTCTCTCTCGCTGTCTCCCCCCCTCTCTGTCTCTCCCCCTCTCTCTCTCTCTCCCCCTCTCTCTCTCTCTTCTCTCTCCCTCTCTCTCTCTCCCCCTCTCTCTGCGTCTGTCCCCCCCTCTCTGTCTCCCCCCTCTCTCTCTCGCCCCCTCTCTCTCTCTCCCCCTCTCTCTCTGTCTCCCCCTCTCTCTCGCTGTCCCCCTCTCTCTCTGTCTCCCCCTCTCTCGCGCTGTCCCCCCCCTCGCTGTCTCTCTCCCGCTCTCCCTCTCGCTGTCCCCCTCTCTCTCGGTCCCCCCCTCTCTCTCTGTCCCCCCCTCTCTCTCGGGTCCCCCTCTCTCGCTGTCTCTCCCCCCTCTCTCTCTCTCTGTCCCCCCCCCTCTCTCTGTCCCCCCCCCTCTCTCTGTCCCCCCCCTCTCTCTCTCTGTCCCCCCCTCTCTCCCCCCCTCTCTCTCTCTGTCCCCCCCCCCTCTCTCTCTGTCCCCCCCTCTCTCTCTCTCTGTCCCCCCCCTCTCTCCCTGTCCCCCCCTCTCTGTCCCCCCCTCTCTCTGTCCCCCCCTCTCTCTCTGTCCCCCCCCTCTCTCTCTGTCCCCCCCTCTCTCTCTGTCTGTCCCCCCCCTCTCTCTGTCTGCCCCCCCCTCTCTCTCTGTCCCCCCCTCTCTCTCTGTCCCCCCCTCTCTCTCTGTCCCCCCCTCTCTCTGTCTGTCCCCCCCTCTCTCTGTCTGTCCCCCCCTCTCTCTGTCTGTCCCCCCCTCTCTCTGTCTGTCCCCCCCTCTCTCTGTCTGTCCCCCCCTCTCTCTGTCTGTCCCCCCCTCTCTCTCTCTGTCACCCCCTCTCTCTCTGTCCCCCCCTCTCTCTGTCTGTCCCCCCCTCTCTCTGTCTGTCCCCCCTATCTCTGTCTGTCCCCCCTATCTCTCTCTCTTTCTGTCTCTCTCTCTCTTTCCCTCCCTTCCTCACTCTCTCAAGTCAGATCTTGAGATCCTCTACCTGCCACCACTGATCTCAGACCAGTCACTGAGACCAGCTCACTTTAATTCCTCCGTTAGCTGCAGAGGGAAATATCCTTTAATTGTGTAAGACAGACCTGACCTAGTGACTGACTGACCTAGTGACACACTAACTACAGATATGTCATGTGTAAGTCAACACAATTTGTTCCACACATAAATAAAGTGAAATGTTAAAGTCTCTAGGGAGAGAGAGGGGAAGGGAGAGAGAGAGGGGAAGGGAGAGAGAAAGGGGAAGGGAGAGAAAGGGAGAGATAGGGGAAGGGAGAGATAGGGGAAGGGAGAGGGGGAGGGAGAGGGGAAGGGAGAGAAAGGGAGAGGGGAAGGGAGAGGGGAAGGGAAAGGGAGAGGGGAAGGGAAAGGGAGAGGGGAAGGGAAAGGGAGAGGGAGAGGGAGAGAGAGGGCAAGGGAAAGGGAGAGGGGAAGGGAAAGGGAGAGGGAGAGGGGAAGGGAGAGAAAGGGAGAGTTTTGGTTTCTTGTCTATTTCATTTTCTTTGGCAATGTAAACATTAGTTTCCCATGCTGATAAAGCCATTTGAATTGAAAGAGAGAGACAATGAAGAGGCAGGAAGTCATGTGTTGATGAAGCTCCTGGTGCAGGACAGGTGTATATCACTCCCTGTCGCCTCGACAACCACAGAGCCTACCTAGCAGATAGGGACAGATGTTCACTCCCTGTTTCTCTCTTCACCTGCTCCATTTGTTCATCTGCACCCCTACTTTGTGTTTCTTTCTCCTCTTTCCCTCCTACATAGAGATAGAGAGGGGGGGCTCTCCTCTTTCCCTCCTACATAGAGATAGAGAGAGAGGGGGGTTCTCCTCATTCCCTCCTACATAGAGATAGAGAGAGGGGGGGTTCTCCTCTTTCCCTCCTACATAGAGATAGAGAGAGAGGGGGGGTTCTCCTCTTTCCCTCCTACATAGAGATAGAGAGGGGGGGGTCTCCTCTTTCCCTCCTACATAGAGATAGAGAGGGGGGGGGGTTCTCCTCTTTCCCTCCTACATAGAGATAGAGAGGGGGGGGGTTCTCCTCTTTCCCTCCTACATAGAGATAGAGAGGGGGGGGGTTCTTCTTTCCCTCCTACATAGAGATAGAGAGGGGGGGGGGTTCTCCTCTTTCCCTCCTACATAGAGATAGAGAGGGGGGGGTCTCCTCTTTCCCTCCTACATAGAGATAGAGAGGGGGGGGTTCTCCTCTTTCCCACCTACATAGAGATAGAGAGGGGTGGGGGGGGGTCTCCTCTTTCCCTCCTACATAGAGATAGAGGGTGGGGGGGGGGGGTTCTCCTCATTCCCTCCTACATAGAGATAGAGAGGTGGGGGGGGGGTTCTCCTCTTTCCCTCCTACATAGAGATAGAGAGAGGGGGGGTTCTCCTCTTTCCCTCCTACATAGAGATAGAGAGGGGGGGTTCTCCTCTTTCCCTCCTACATAGAGATAGAGAGGGGGGGGGGTCTCCTCTTTCCCTCCTACATAGAGATAGAGAGAGGGGGGGTCTCCTCTTTCCCTCCTACATAGAGATAGAGAGGGGTGGGGGGGGGGGGGGTTGTGCAGTGCTGACATGCTATAGTACTGTGGCATCATAACAGGAACAGCTATAGTACTGTACATGCTATCCGTAGCATCATAACAGGAACAGCTATAGTACTGTACATACTATCCGTAGCATCATAACAGGAACAGCTATAGTACTGTACATGCTATCCTTAGCATCATAACAGGTACATGCTATCCTTAGCATCATAACAGGAACAGCTATAGTACTGTACATGCTATCCTTAGCATCATAACAGGAACAGCTATAGTACTGTACATGCTATCCTTAGCATCATAACAGGTACATGCTATCCTTAGCATCATAACCTGAACAGCTATAGTACTGTACATACTATCCTTAGCATCATAAGAGGAGGAGCTACAGTACATGCTATCGTTAGCATTCCAACAGGAACAGCTATAGTAGTGTACATGCTATCCGTAGCATCATAACAGGAACAGGTATTGTAATGCACATGCTATCCTTAGCATCATAACAGGAACAGCTATAGTACTGTACATGCTATCCGTAGCATCATAACAGGAACAGGTATTGTACTGCACATGCTATCCTTAGCATCATAACCTGAACAGCTATAGTACTGTACATGCTATCCGTAGCATCACAACAGAAACAGCTACAGTACTGTACATGCTATCCTTAGCATCATAACAGGAACAGCTATAGTACTGTACATGCTATCCTTAGCATCATAACAGGAACAGCTACAGTACTGTACATGCTATCCTTAGCATCATAACAGGAACAGCTATAGTACTGTACATGCTATCCTTAGCATCATAACAGGAACAGCTATAGTACTGTACATGCTATCCTTAGCATCATAACAGGTACATGCTATCCGTAGCATCATAACAGGAACAGCTACAGTACTGTACATGCTATCCTTAGCATCATAACAGGAACAGCTATAGTACTGTACATGCTATCCTTAGCATCATAACAGGAACAACTATAGTACTGTACATACTATCCTTAGCATCATAACAGGAACAGCTATAGTACTGTACATACTATCCTTAGCATCATAAGAGGAACAGCTATTGTACTGTATAAGTGCTATCCTTAGCATCATAACAGGAACAGCTATAGTACTGTACATACTATCCTTAGCATCATAAGAGGAGGAGCTACAGTACATGCTATCCGTAGCATTCCAACAGGAACAGCTATAGTAGTGTACATGCTATCCGTAGCATCATAACAGGAACAGCTATAGTACTGTACATACTATCCTTAGCATCATAAGAGGAACAGCTATTGTACTGTATAAGTGCTATCCTTAGCATCATAACAGGAACAGCTATAGTACTGTACATACTATCCTTAGCATCATAAGAGGAACAGCTATTGTACTGTATAAGTGCTATCCTTAGCATCATAACAGGAACATGCTATCCGTAGCATCACAACAGAAACAGCTACAGTACTGTACATGCTATCCGTAGCATCATAACAGGAACAGCTACAGTACTGTGCATGCTATCCTTAGCATCATAACAGGAACAGCTATAGTACTGTGCATACTATGCATAGCATCATAAGAGGAACAGCTATAGTACTGTACATGCTATCCTTAGCATCATAACAGGAACAGCTATAGTACTGTACATGCTATCCTTAGCATCATAACAGGAACAGCTATAGTACTGTACATGCTATCCTTAGCATCATAACAGGAACAGCTATAGTACTGTACATGCTATCCTTAGCATCATAACAGGAACAGCTATAGTACTGTACATGCTATCCTTAGCATTATAACAGGAACAGCTATAGTACTGTACATGCTATCCTTAGCATCATAACAGGTACATGCTATCCGTAGCATTATAACAGGAACAGCTATAGTACTGTACATGCTATCCGTAGCATCATAACAGGAACAGCTATAGTACTGTACATGCTATCCGTAGCATTATAACAGGAACAGCTATAGTAGTGTACATGCTATCCGTAGCATCATAACAGGAACAGCTATAGTAGTGTACATACTATGCTTAGCATCATAAGAGGAGGAGCTACAGTACATGCTATCCGTAGCATTCCAACAGGAACAGCTATAGTAGTGTACATGCTATCCGTAGCATCATAACAGGAACAGCTATAGTACTGTACATGCTATCCTTAGCATCATAAGAGGAACAGCTACAGTACTGTACATGCTATCCTTAGCATCATAACAGGAACAGCTATAGTACTGTACATGCTATCCTTAGCATCATAACAGGAACAGCTATAGTACTGTACATACTATCCTTAGCATTATAACAGGAACAGCTATAGTACTGTGCATGCTATCCTTAGCATCATAACAGGTACATGCTATCCTTAGCATCATAACAGGTACATGCTATAGTACTGTACATACTATGCTTAGCATCATAAGAGGAGGAGCTACAGTACATGCTATCCGTAGCATTCCAACAGGAACAGCTATAGTAGTGTACATGCTATCCGTAGCATCATAACAGGAACAGCTATAGTACTGTACATGCTATCCGTAGCATTATAACAGGAACAGCTATTGTACTGTACATGCTATCCGTAGCATCATAACAGGAACAGCTATAGTACTGTACATGCTATCCGTAGCATTATAACAGGAACAGCTATAGTACTGTACATGCTATCCGTAGCATCATAACAGGAACAGCTATAGTACTGTACATGCTATCCGTAGCATTATAACAGGAACAGCTATAGTAGTGTACATGCTATCCGTAGCATCATAACAGGAACAGCTATAGTACTGTACATACTATGCTTAGCATCATAAGAGGAGGAGCTACAGTACATGCTATCCGTAGCATTCCAACAGGAACAGCTATAGTAGTGTACATGCTATCCGTAGCATCATAACAGGAACAGCTATAGTACTGTACATGCTATCCTTAGCATCATAAGAGGAACAGCTACAGTACTGTACATGCTATCCTTAGCATCATAAGAGGAACAGCTATAGTACTGTACATGCTATCCTTAGCATCATAACAGGAACAGCTATAGTACTGTACATGCTATCCGTAGCATCATAACAGGAACAGCTATAGTACTGTACATGCTATCCGTAGCATCATAACAGGAACAGCTATAGTACTGTGCATGCTATCCTTAGCATCATAACAGGTACATGCTATCCTTAGCATCATAACCTGAACA
This sequence comes from Salvelinus fontinalis, assembly GCF_029448725.1. Lineage (NCBI taxonomy): Eukaryota > Metazoa > Chordata > Actinopteri > Salmoniformes > Salmonidae > Salvelinus > Salvelinus fontinalis. Next base: position 30,538,430 of record NC_074675.1, read on the forward strand.
GCTATAGTACTGTACATGCTATCCGTAGCATTATAACAGGAACAGCTATAGTACTGTACATGCTATCCTTAGCATCATAACAGGAACAGCTATAGTACTGTACATGCTATCCGTAGCATCATAACAGGAACAGCTATAGTACTGTGCATGCTATCCTTAGCATCATAACAGAAACAGCTACAGTACTGTACATGCTATCCGTAGCATTATAACAGGAACAGCTATAGTACTGTACATGCTATCCGTAGCATCACAACAGAAACAGCTACAGTACTGTACATGCTATCCGTAGCATTATAACAGGAACAGCTATAGTACTGTACATGCTATCCGTAGTATCATAACAGGAACAGCTATAGTACTGTACATGCTATCCTTAGCATCATAACAGGAACAGCTATAGTACTGTGCATGCTATCCGTAGTATCATAACAGGAACAGCTATAGTACTGTACATGCTATCCTTAGCATCATAACAGGAACAGCTATAGTACTGTACATGCTATCCTTAGCATCATAACAGGAACAGCTATAGTACTGTACATGCTATCCTTAGCATCATAACAGGAACAGCTATAGTACTGTACATGCTATCCTTAGCATCATAAGAGGTACATGCTATCCGTAGCATCATATAATAGCCCGGGTAATATCCCTTTGTTAGGTGTGAGAAAGGGGTGTGAAAGGGATAGTTTATTCTGTCATAACTGGCATAACCCTGACATCAATGTGTAATAGCACAATCAGCAAAATATATGCCAGTGGCAGGTAGCCTAGTGGTTAGAGTGCTGCGCCAGTAACCGAAAGGTCGCTAGTTCGAATCCCTGCGCAGACGAGGTGAAGAATATGTTGACGTGTCCTTGAGCAAGGCACTTAACACTAGTTGCTCCAGGGAAGCCATTGATAACGGCTGTAACCCCACTCTCAGGGGTAGCTGGGAAATGCAAAACAAAAAACTCTCCAACTCACGTGGGTATAATTTGCACATGTGGGGGCCTGTACACACCTGGTATAAACCTACATTTTCACTACAACAGCAGCCATCCAACACATAAGTAAACTTACCAAACTCATTGTTGCAAAAGAGAAGAAATGAATATGGGTTGGGAAAGAAATGAAAGTAAGAGCTTGGCTTTCTTCAGCCCAGCAGGACTCTAATACCTTTGCCCAGATTGAGCTAACTCCACAAAAATTAAACAATCTCAATTTGTGTTAAATGAAATACGTTCTGAAGTGCTAACCCCAACTTTTTGGATTCTAGGGGAAACATAGTGTTATTACTGTGTACAAGGCCTACAATACAGCATTATCCTTCCTCTACAATACAGCATTATCCTTCCTCTACAATACAGCATTATCCTTCCTCTACGGTACAGCATTAGCATTCTGCTACAATACAGCATTATCCTTCCTCTACAATACAGCATTACCGTTCTGCTACAATACAGCATTATCCTTCCTCTACAATACAGCATTACCGTTCTGCTACAATACATCATTATCATTCATCTACGGTACAACATTATCCTTCCTCTACAATACAGCATTATCATTCCTCTACAATACAGCATTATCCTTCTTGTACAATACAGCATTGTCCTTCGTATGCAGTACAGCATTATCCTTCCTATACAAACATGAATATAATTTCTCACTCTCATTCAGCATTATCCTTATCCATTAGACTCTTTATCTCAGAAAGCCACTAGCAAGTTGATACATGATAACACACACACACACACACACACACACACACACACACACACACACACACACACACACACACACACACACACACACACACCACAAGCGCTTATTTTGAGTAAACTTGAAGTTACAGAAGTGAGAGATGACAGGTCTTGACTTGCACATATTGGACTCAACAAACAACTCAGGCAGTAATTTGTACATGGGGCCTCTCTCTCTCTGTCACTTTTACTCTCCTCCTGGGTTAAAGAGAGGGAGTTAGACAGGCTTTGATCTTCTACGTGATGTAGTTATAAAGTCAGGCTCCAACCAGGTGTCCACCAGGTACTGGGATAGGGGTCAGAGGGGAGGTGAAACCAGGTGGCCACCAGGTACTGGGATAGGGGTCAGAGGGGAGGTGAAACCAGGTGTCCACCAGGTACTGGGATAGGGGTCAGAGGGGAGGTGAAACCAGGTACTGGGATAGGGGTCAGAGGGGAGGTGAAACCAGGTGTCCACCAGGTACTGGGATAGGGGTCAGAGGGGAGGTGAAACCAGGTACTGGGATAGGGATCAGAGGGGAGGTGAAACCAGGTGTCCACCAGGTACTGGGATAGGGGTCAGAGGGGAGGTGAAACCAGGTACTGGGATAGGGATCAGAGGGGAGGTGAAACCAGGTGTCCACCAGGTACTGGGATAGGGGTCAGAGGGGAGGTGGAACCAGGTGTCCACCAGGTACTGGGATAGGGGTCAGAGGGGAGGTGAAACCAGGTGTCTACCAGGTACTGGGATAGGGGTCAGAGGGGAGGTGAAACCAGGTGTCCACCAGGTACTGGGATAGGGTCAGAGGGGAGGTGAAACCAGGTACTGGGATAGGGGTCAGAGGGGAGGTGAAACCAGGTGTCCACCAGGTACTGGGATAGGGGTCAGAGGGGAGGTGAAACCAGGTGTCCACCAGGTACTGGGATAGGGGTCAGAGGGGAGGTGAAACCAGGTGTCCACCAGGTACTGGGATAGGGATCAGAGGGGAGGTGAAACCAGGTGTCCACCAGGTACTGGGATAGGGGTCAGAGGGGAGGTGAAACCAGGTGTCCACCAGGTACTGGGATAGGGGCCAGAGGGGAGGTGAAACCAGGTGTCCACCAGGTACTGGGATAGGGGTCAGAGGGGAGGTGAAACCAGGTGTCCACGAGGTACTGGGATAGGGGTCAGAGGGGAGGTGAAACCAGGTACTGGGATAGGGGTCAGAGGGGAGGTGAAACCAGGTGTCCACCAGGTACTGGGATAGGGGTCAGAGGGGAGGTGAAACCAGGTGTCCACCAGGTACTGGGATAGGGGCCAGAGGGGAGGTGAAAACTATTAATCAACAGCTAGAGGGGGTTGTCGTGACTAGTTCACTAAATTTCCATTAAACAAAAAAATTACAGTATGTTATCTATAGTATGTCAATAGTATGCCAATGTCATCCTCTTTCATTCTACACCATTCAAATCATTTTATTTAACCTTTATTTAACTAGGCAAGTCAGTTAAGTTACAATGATGGCCTACCCCGGCCAAACCTGGACAACGCTGACATAAGGCCTTACAGTGGAGCAGCCTGACATAAGGGCCTTACAGTGGAGCAGCCTGACATAAGGCCTTACAGTGGAGCAGACTGACATAAGGGCCTTACAGTGGAGCAGCCTGGCATAAGGGCCTTACAGTGGAGCAGCCTGGCATAAGGCCTTACAGTGGAGCAGCCTGGCATAAGGCCTTACAGTGGAGCAGCCTGGCATAAGGCCTTACAGTGGAGCAGCCTGGCATAAGGCCTTACAGTGGAGCAGCCTGGCATAAGGTCTTGCAGTGGAGCAGCCTGGCATAAGGCCTTACAGTGGAGCAGACTGACATAAGGGCCTTACAGTGGAGCAGCCTGGCATAAGGCCTTACAGTGGAGCAGCCTGGCATAAGGCCTTACAGTGGAGCAGCCTGACATAAGGCCTTACAGTGGAGCAGCCTGACATAAGGCCTTACAGTGGAGCAGCCTGACATAAGGCCTTACAGTGGAGCAGCCTGACATAAGGCCTTACAGTGGAGCATCCTGACATAAGGCCTTACAGTGGAGCAGCCTGGCATAAGGCCTTACAGTGGAGCAGCCTGGCATAAGGCCTTACAGTGGAGCAGCCTGGCATAAGGCCTTACAGTGGAGCAGCCTGGCATAAGGCCTTACAGTGGAGCAGCCTGGCATAAGGCCTTACAGTGGAGCAGCCTGGCATAAGGCCTTACAGTGGAGCAGCCTGACATAAGGCCTTACAGTGGAGCAGCCTGGCATAAGGCCTTGAATATGGACTGGGGTAGGGTGACATGTTATTAGGGTCTTGTCTCTATAGCAGGTGGGCTCTGACACTGAGACAGACTGTTGGCCCCCTCACAGTGGAGGTAGTACTGAACAACATAACATTCATTCACTCACTCCTTAATTATCTCTCATACACACAGGCAGACTGACAGGCAGACAGATAGGCAGACTGACAGGCAGACTGACAGACATAATCAATTATCAGTCAACTGACTAATCAATTATGAGTCAAAAGGCCAGGACACACAGCATTGTGTAATGTATGACATGTACAACATTAAACAGACCTCAGGAAGAGGAGCTGCAGCACGAGCTAATAAACTAAACTAAACAAACAAAAAATAAGGTGTATGAACTTAAGGTAACTTCTCCGGTAATTAGCGACATCATGAAAAATACAGACGGTGCCTACTGTCGTTACAAACTAGGCCCACTGTAGCCTGATGAAAAATACTACCGTTCAAAGAATAGTAACTGATAAAAAATACAATGTTATTATTCTGTCAAACTAATCTACTTAGGGAGCCGCATTATTACTGAGTAGTTATTAGGCTATTTGAGGTAAACCTAGGTTACGTGCAGTGACGCGTGAATAACAAGGGGTCGATGACAACGTTAGCCCCAGCCATGAAGCAACCTGTTGCCCGCTCTGTCTGGAGGATACGAGTAGCCTCGTGGATACCGGGAATAGCCTACAATTACCGCCTCAATCCGTATCGCCTCCTCTCACATGTACGTCCAAGTCAATCACGGGTGCTTTGGAATAGGCTACAGTCTATTACACAGGGCGTTTACAAACACTTCAGAAGGTCTCGTGTTTAGTCCAGATTGGGTATTCTGGAAGTGAACCGCGCCAGGGTTGTTCGACTCCAGTGTTCATGGGAGGAGTTGGGGAAATGCCATTTCAACGGGCGGCAACATTACACTTTGGAGGTAATTCCCTATAAAGAAGTCATTCCCGTAGGAAAACGTGTCGTAGATAAAATAATGAGTCTATCTAATCGGAGCTGTCGTAAATCTTTCTATAGCTTTTGTGTTTACAACAATAACGTCTGGCTACAATGTTGCCGAATAGGCCTGGCGATAAATGTTTTATCCACACAGCGTAGCAACAATGTAACAATTTGCAACTTGCTGGAATAGGTTGTTGGCTACTCTGTAGAGCGGGTGTCGACTTGCTGTGTGTCGACTTGCTGTGTTGGCCACGCTGCCAGTTGACAGCTCTTTCGTAAGACTGACAAGTCAAAGACTTAAACCTTTAGAGCAAGACAGTCAAATGAACCTTCAACGGCAGTCTAGAAGAACCCTCTCACTACACCGCCGAAAACGCAATGCATTGATTCATAACCGCTTTAGTCGGCTATAAGACTGCCTATTCCTCTGAGGGAACACAGGAATACATTGAATGGTAGAATACATTGCATACCTACATTGTGTAAAACCCCAGTGAAACGAGACACCTCTTTTCCTCAACCGCTAAATATATTTTCCCTCCTTCTATCTCGCGCTACAGAAGAGCCCAACAACTCGAGACGACAACTAAGTAAAGCTGCGTATAATTATAGTTAATTACAACAGACATGCTGTCAAAACTACCATATAACACCACACACACTCAACACATGTACATGGCTTCTCTTTCCTGAGAGACACACACTCACGGCAATTAGACTGTCCACTTCTCAGCCCAGTCAGAAGTGGGCTTCAATCTAGAAATTCACTTTTAAAATGTCACCTACCTTCTTCTCATAAATCCGGTTAGTCCAGTTATGTCAATTATCCGTATCCGGCGTCAGATAGAACCGTTATCCGTTGAGGAACCGTTACAACCGATAGAAAATGCCTCTTTTCGGAGCAGTTGATTTTTTTCTCCTCTATTGCCAGCACTACCAGTAGATCCCCGAGCCAGGGCGCTTCAGTGACGTAAGGATCGGGATGCGCGTTCACGAGAATGGCCTCCCTCCATTCCACCGCCGTACGTGCACGAGTCTTTCAACATCAAACACAGGCGGGAGAGCGCTATGCTTGAGGTCACTAGAGAAATGAACGGGCTTTCCTCTGTAGCAGAGAGACTTTCACAATAGAACACACTCTATTCTAGAACCTTACTCATGCAGCTCTTTGATTCGTTGCCAGGTATTTCAAACAGGAGAGGGCGCACTTTGGTAAACACTTCCTAACCTAATCACAGATCCTGATAACAGTGTGTTGTCAAAGCCTCTGAAGCTCCGACACTGTTTGGAAACTACAACAAGCGTGTTAATGTAAGGATAGCCGTGTGTAGTGTTCCCATGACATTGTGTCTCATGTACTTTGAGAGCTATACACAGTATTATGTATTTTGTTGCCTACAATTGACTTTTGTGTATGTCTAAGTATGCTCATGTGGTGTGTGTAGGCCTGTACAGCAATGTGTTCATTGTAATTCACTGTCAATTACAGTTCTGATAATTCCAGCTGTCAGTGTTGACGACCTCCCATACTGTCCCAGTCCAGTCCCCTGGCGCCAAGGTGGTGTAGTGTGTGTACCCCTTACACACACACACACACACACACACACACACACACACACACACACACACCCAGACGTGGCCCAATGAATGTGTCTGGTTTGGTCACCCGAGTGGCCATAGACCAAAGCCTTGATCATGAAATGTAATGACTTATTAGTCTTGGGTTGGTTAGGTTACTTTCTAAATGTAATCTGTTACAGTACAGTTACTAATTACCTGTCCAATGTAATCTGTTACAGTACAGTTACTAATTACCTGTCCAATGTAATCTGTTACAGTACAGTTACTAATTACCTGTCCAATGTAATCTGTTACAGTACAGTTACTAATTACCTCTCCAATGTAATATGTTACAGTACAGTTACTAATTACCTGTCCTAATTACCCAAACTCAGTAAAGTAATCTGATTACTTTCAGTTACATTTTGATTAGAAGAATACTAAAAGGATCCATCAATCGCATTTGTCATCACAGTGGTCTCTGATTGGTGGTCATCAGTTGGTGTGTCATCACAGTGGTCTCTGATTGGGGGTCATCAGTTGGTGTGTCATCACAGTGGTCTCTGATTGGTGGTCATCAGTTTCTGTGTCATCACAGTGGTGTCTAATTGGTGGTCATCAGTTGGTGTGTCATCACAGTGGTGTCTGATTGGTGGTCATCAGTTGGTGTGTCATCACAGTGGTGTCTGATTGGTCGTCATCACAGTGGTGTCTGATTGATGGTCATCAGTTGGTGTGTCATCACAGTGGTGTCTGATTGGTGGTCATCAGTTGGTGTGTCATCACAGTGGTGTCTGATTGGTGGTCATCAGTTGGTGTGTCATCACAGTGGTCTCTGATTGGTGGTCATCAGTTGGTGTGTCATCACAGTGGTCTCTGACTTGTGGTCAGACTTGCTCAGGTGTAATAAACTTAAAGGCCCATACAGTCAAAAATGTGATGTTCCTGTGTTTTATATACACCGAGTGTACAAAACATTAGGAATACCTTCCTTTTCCCGAAAGCGTTCCAGGTGTGTGGAAAGAGTTCCACATGGAGGCTGGCCCATGTTGACTCCATTGCTTCCTACAGTTGTGTCAAGTTGGCTGGATGTCCTTTGGGTGGTGGACCATTCTTGATACACACAGAAAACTGTTGAGGGTGAAAAACCCAGCAGCGTTGCAGTTCTTGACACACTCAAACCGGTGCGCCTGGCGTTTACTACCATACCCTGTTCAAAGGCACTATCACCCCCTGAATGGCACACATACACAATCCATGTCTCAATTGTCCCAAGGCTTAAAAATCATTCTTTAACCTGTCTCCTCCCCTTCAACTACACTGATTGAAGTGGATTTAACAGGTGACATCAATAAGGGATCATAGCTTTCACCTGGTCAGTCTATGTCATGGAAAGAGCAGGTGTTCCTAATGTTTTGTCCACTCAGTGTATATTTCCACACTATGAGGTTGGAATAATACTGTGGAATGGTGAAAATTATGATGATGCTCCTTTTAATGTAAGAGCTGTTTTTTCAGCCTGAAATTTCAGCCTGTTTTTGGTGGGATGGAGTTTTGGCCTGTCTGGTGAAATCACCAGGTGGTAAATTAGTTAATGGACCAATAAGAAAGAGCGTTCCAAACCTCTCTGCCAATAACAGCTAGTTTTCAGTTTTCCCTTCCCAACTCAGACCAATAGAAATTGTTCTTTGCCAAGAAGCAATTTTTTGTTTATTTTCGACCATTTTAATTGAAATCACAATAAGGCACTTAATTGTTAGTTAGAAATGATTTGATATTGAGATAAAAAGAGGTGCATTGGACCTTTAAACCTGCTCCTTTTTTCAATGCTTAACTGAATGTTATTGAGAAAACAGGAAGCTGTCATAATGTATTTTCTTTGCAAAACATCCTTTAAAAAAAAAAAAGTAATCCAAGAAGTAATCATCTCGTTTTTCCAAAAGTATCTGTAATCTGATTACAATGTTTTTGCTGGTAACATAAGTGATTACAGTTACAGTTTTTGTTGTAATCAGATTACATGTAACTGATGTCATCATTTACTCCCCGACCGTATTACTGATCATTAATAAGCACCTTTATTCAGTATCACGTGTCTAAGCACATAGCAGAACATTTGACCAAGACACAGTTGTTGTATGGACTTTATTGCATTAGAGACACACTTTGGACACAGTGAGTATCCTTCTTTATTAGTCAAATAAAGACCACTAGTAGTCACTGTTTCCCCTTATATTATCTTTCCCCTATCTGAAGACCCTTATATTATCTGAAGACCCTTATATTATCAGAAGACCCATTGGTCTGTAGCCATTCTTGGAAATCCCAGACCAAGGACATGCTTGAACATTGTTAAATTGTGGGAGGCAACCCGTTTGTCTACAGAGACTGATCTGTAGCCCAAACACTTGTCTTTAATTTGATTTCTGAGCCATACACATTAGAATAAGACAATTCTACTTTTTGACATTTACAATTATTAATATCTTCCTTTTACAAATCTCTTCTGATAAAAAAAGTTACAATAGAAAACGATAGTAAACCCGTATTGCCATGTTTTAAAAGATATATCACTGAAGTATATCACTTTAGGTTTTGGGGTACAGGTCAGTATTCTGTCTAGGTTTTGGGGTATTGGTCAGTCTACTGTATAGGTTTTGGGGTACAGGTCAGTCTACTGTATAGGTTTTGGGGTACAGGTCAGTATTCTGTCTAGGTTTTGGGGTGCAGTTCAGTCTTCTGTCTAGGTTTTGGGGTGCAGTTCAGTCTACTGTATAGGTTTTGGGGTACAGGTCAGTCTACTGTATAGGTTTTGGGGTACAGGCCAGTCTTCAGTCTAGGTTTTGGGGTACAGGTCAGTCTACTGTATAGGTTTTGGGGTACAGGCCAGTCTTCAGTCTAGGTTTTGGGGTACAGGCCAGTCTTCAGTCTAGGTTTTGGGGTACAGGTCAGTATTCTGTCTAGGTTTTGGGGTACAGGCCAGTCTTCAGTCTAGGTTTTGGGGTACAGGGCAGTCTTCAGTCTAGGTTTTGGGGTACAGGTCAGTATTCTGTCTAGGTTTTGGGGTACAGGTCAGTCTACTGTATAGGTTTTGGGGTACAGGCCAGTCTACTGTATAGGTTTTGGGGTACAGGTCAGTATTCTGTCTAGGTTTTGGGGTACAGGCCAGTCTTCAGTCTAGGTTTTGGGGTACAGGCCAGTCTTCAGTCTAGGTTTTGGGGTACAGGTCAGTATTCTGTCTAGGTTTTGGGGTACAGGCCAGTCTTCTGTCTAGGTTTTGGGGTACAGGTCAGTCTACTGTATAGGTTTTGGGGTACAGGCCAGTCTTCAGTCTAGGTTTTGGGGTACAGGCCAGTTTTCTGCACTCCAAATGCGGTGATGAAGATGTTGATGATGGCGGTGATGAAGACAAGGCCGGTGGCCACGTTGTTCATGATGTCCAGCTTCCTCTGGTTGGCTACGTCGTTCAGGTCCTTACGTGCTGGAACACACAGAGACAAACAGTGTTGTAACTGAGGCGAGATCCTATACCGCAGTGGTGCGTGGGTAATATCACTGAGGAAGCCAAGCCAGGAAACAAGACATATTATATCCTATGTTGTGATATTGCGTTGTTTGCTCTATAACCCATTCGTTCATACGCCAACGTGATATACAATAATATACAACAACAAAAAACAGTCACACAGTGGCGGAATAAATTAAACTACACATACGTTTGTTTTACCACAAAACCAGAGAGAAACATCTGTCAGGTGACGTCCACAAAGCAAATATTACATATAACAGTCATATGACCTGCAGCGTGGTCAAGCAAGTTCATGTTTACAGTTTACTAAACAGCTACTGGTTCAGAACTACAGAGTTACATCACGTCAGCTACAGACAACTGGTTCAGAACTACAGAGTTACATCACGTCAGCTACAGACAACTGGTTCAGAACTACAGAGTTACATCACGTCAGCTACAGACAACTGGTTCAGAACTACAGAGTTACATCTTACAGCTACAGGCAACTGGTTCAGAACTACAGAGTTACATCACGTCAGCTACAGACAACTGGTTCAGAACTACAGAGTTACATCACGTCAGCTACAGACAACTGGTTCAGAACTACAGAGTTACATCACGTCAGCTACAGACAACTGGTTTAGAACTACAGAGTTACATCACGTCAGCTACAGACAACTGGTTCAGAACCACAGAGTTACATCACGTCAGCTACAGACAACTGGTTCAGAACTACAGAGTTACATCACGTCAGCTACAGACAACTGGTTTAGAACTACAGAGTTACATCACATCAGCTACAGACAACTGGTTCAGAACCACAGAGTTACATCACGTCAGCTGCAGACAACTGGTTCAGAACTACAGAGTTACATCACGTCAGCTACAGACAACTGGTTCAGAACTACAGAGTTACATCACGTCAGCTACAGACAACTGGTTTAGAACTACAGAGTTACATCACGTCAGCTACAGACAACTGGTTTAGAACTACAGAGTTACATCACGTCAGCTACAGACAACTGGCTTAGAACTACAGAGTTACATCACGTCAGCTACAGACAACTGGTTTAGAACCACAGAGTTACATCACGTCAGCTACAGACAACTGGTTCAGAACTACAGAGTTACATCACGTCAGCTACAGACAACTGGTTTAGAACTACAGAGTTACATCACATCAGCTACAGACAACTGGTTGAGAACTACAGAGTTACATCACGTCAGCTACAGACAACTGGTTTAGAACTACAGAGTTACATCACGTCAGCTACAGACAACTGGTTTAGAACTACAGAGTTACATCACGTCAGCTACAGACAACTGGTTTAGAACTACAGAGTTACATCACGTCAGCTACAGACAACTGGTTCAGAACCACAGAGTTACATCACGTCAGCTACAGACAACTGGTTCAGAACTACAGAGTTACATCTTACAGCTACAGACAACTGGTTCAGAACTACAGAGTTACATCACGTCAGCTACAGACAACTGGTTCAGAACTACAGAGTTACATCTTACAGCTACAGACAACTGGTTCAGAACTACAGAGTTACATCACGACAGCTACAGACAACTGGTTCAGAACTACAGAGTTACATCACATCAGCTACAGACAACTGGTTCAGAACTACAGAGTTACATCACGTCAGCTACAGACAACTGGTTCAGAACTACAGAGTTACATCTTACAGCTACAGACAACTGGTTCAGAACTACAGAGTTACATCACGACAGCTACAGACAACTGGTTCAGAACTACAGAGTTACATCACATCAGCTACAGACAACTGGAGCCCTGCCTTTATTTTTTGACCCTACTTGTGGACTAGTTGAATACCTATGCCTTCCTCCTCTCTTTCATGTTGGCTAAACGGTCCATGGCTCTGTACGCTTTTAGTTTTTGTTTTCATAGGCTACCTCGCTAAAATGCTTGCCAGCCTAACTTCCTCGCATGGGCAACAATGAACCAGCTAAGTTAGCTAGCTAGTTAACGTGATTCTACTAGACTGCATCCAGGCTACATATTGAACATCAATCGTCTCAAGCCAGTGGCAGCAGCTACTCTCCCTGGGGTCTGGATAGATGCATTTATGGTTAGATCAGCATCGCCATCATAATCATTGGCCTGTACAGAGAATTAAGTCAAAACCAGAAGTCCAAATCCCCATCTCCATCTATGGCTTAGGAACGGGCTGATTTAGCAAGCTAACCAGTGCAGGACATCAACGCAAACAGACCAGAAACAGACACGTTTTTCTGACACTGATGACATTTTGCATAGGATGTGATTTGATTGGCGTGAAGCCAAATCCAAACTGTCCTCCCGTGGGGGGAGTTTTGCTGCGCCATGACAACACATTGTTTAGCTCATCTCAACGCTGATTGGCTAATTATTTCATTTTTTTTTGTTATCAAGGGAGGCGAAACGCTTGATGGCATCAATGAAACGCTACGGCGGCAACATGTTCTATTATTTAGTTTCAGACAGCATCAGATACATGGTCTACACATACTGAGACAGAGGGGCGCTGTTTCACTGTCCAGACAGCATCAGATACATGGTCTACACATACTGAGACAGAGGGGAGCTGTTTCACTGTCCAGACAGCATCAGATACATGGTCTACACATACTGAGACAGAGGGGAGCTGTTTCACTGTCCAGACAGCATCAGATACATGGGGTACACATACTGAGACAGAGGGGAGCTGTTTCACTGTCCAGACAGCATCAGATACATGGTCTACACATACTGAGACAGAGGGGCGCTGTTTCACTGTCCAGACAGCATCAGATACATGGTCTACACATACTGAGACAGAGGGGCGCTGTTTCACTGTCCAGACAGCATCAGATACATGGGGTACACATACTGAGACAGAGAGGTGCTGTTTCACTGTCCAGACAGCATCAGATACATGGTCTACACACACTGAGACAGAGGGGCGCTGTTTCACTGTCCAGACAGCATCAGATACATGGTCTACACATACTGAGACAGAGGGGCGCTGTTTCACTGTCCAGACAGCATCAGATACATGGTCTACACATACTGAGACAGAGGGGCGCTGTTTCACTGTCTAGACAGCATCAGATACATGGTCTACACATACTAAGACAGAGGGGAGCTGTTTCACTGTCCAGACAGCATCAGATACATGGGGTACACATACTGAGACAGAGGGGAGCTGTTTCACTGTCTAGACAGCATCAGATACATGGGGTACACATACTGAGACAGAGAGGTGCTGTTTCACTGTCCAGACAGCATCAGATACATGGTCTACACATACTGAGACAGAGGGGAGCTGTTTCACTGTCTAGACAGCATCAGATACATGGGGTACACATACTGAGACAGAGAGGTGCTGTTTCACTGTCCAGACAGCATCAGATACATGGTCTACAC
>NC_074675.1:30556891-30601891 GCF_029448725.1 Salvelinus fontinalis
GACCAGACCAGTAGACCATCAGACTCCACCAGACTAGACCAGTTAGACGACCAGACCAGTAGACCAACAGATTCCACCAGACCAGACCAGTAAACCATCAAACTCCACCAGACCAGTAGACCATCAGACTCCACCAGACCAGACCAGTAGACCATCAGACCAGACCAGTAGACCATCAGACCAGACCAATAGACCATCATACTAGACCAGTAGACCACCAGACCAGACCAGTAGACCAACAGACTCTACCAGACCAGACCAGTAGACCATCAGACTAGACCAGTAGACCAGTAGACCAGTAGACCACCAGACCAGACCAGTAGAGTTTACAATTGGCTCATTCATCCCCCTCCTCTCCCCTGTAACTATTCCCCAGGTCGTTGCTGCAAATGAGAACGTGTTCTCAGTCAATTTACCTGGTAAAATAACGGTAAAATAAATAAAATAAAAATACTCCATCAGACCAGCACTATACCTCATCGGCTCTAGTTCACCCACACAGAGTGTGTGTGTGTGTGTGTGTGTGTGTGTGTGTGTGTGTGTGTGTGTGTGTGTGTGTGTGTGTGTGTGTGTGTGTGTGTGTGTGTGTGTGTGTGTACGGCAGGCCACTTAACTTCCACAAAGCAGCTGTTTCAGTAGTGTGTTAACATAGCAGAAGAGAGACTAAGCATGCTACCTAATCCACTAATGTTGCTATGGAGTAGAAGTACAGGGAAGGAGAGACAATTCAGTACTAGTTATCAACACAAGGGGGCACTATGCATCAACAAACTGCTATGCTGGGTGTTTCTCTGTAAGACTGCTGCACTTGTAATACCAGTAAATGACCAATAGAGGGCAGCACTGACCATGACTGCAGATCTGATTTATGATGATTGATTGTGTTTGAGATATTAAACAAACCACTTGAAATTGTAATGTGTACTTATCCGGTAGTTGAAACAATCGTTTTTATAGATGTTACTGTAAATTGATGGCATATCTAAGTTAATGGACCATTTCCATTTACTCAGACTGCATGGAGCCAACGTTTCTGTTTGAGAAGTAAAGTTTGTGTATACACGTGTGTGTGTGTGTCTTGCACGCCCGTTCCTGCCTGCGTTCGTGCACGTGTGTGTGTGTGCGTCTTGCACACCCGTTCCTGCGTGCGTTCGTGCACGTGTGTGTGTGCGTCTTGCACGCCCGTTCCTGCATGCGTTCGTGCACGTGTGTGTGTGCGTCTTGCACGCCCGTTCCTGCCTGCGTTCGTGCACGTGTGTGTGTGCGTCTTGCACGCCCGTTCCTGCCTGCGTTCGTGCACGTGTGTGTGTGTGCGTCTTGCACGCCCGTTCCTGCGTGCGTTCGTGCACGTGTGTGTGTGTGTCTTTCCGCTATGTTGAGCATGAGAGGATCAGCTGTAGTCGTTATTACTTATCTAATAACAAAAAGAGAAGCAGACAAACAATGATATCCTCTAACCATCAGGATACTGATGTTCCCCTCAACGATATCACAACAAACATCTCCACCAGGAAGTGATACTGATGTTCCCCTCATAACAACGATATCACAACAAACATCTCCACCAGGAAGTGATACTGATGTTCCCCTCAACGATATCACAACAAACATCTCCACCAGGAAGTGATACTGATGTTCCCCTCATAACAACGATATCACAACAAACATCTCCACCAGAAAGTGATACTGATGTTCCCCTCATAACAACGATATCACAACAAACATCTCCACCAGGAAGTGATACTGATGTTCCCCTCATAACAACGATATCACAACAAACATCACCAGGAAGTGATACTGATGTTCCCCTCAAAACAACGATATCACAACAAACATCTCCACCAGGAAATGATACTATAGATAGTTGTAGCTAGTAATTAAGTTGTCCTGCTGAGGAGAGGATTTAGGGGGCGTTACACTGTACAGTAATACAGTTGTCCTGCTGAGGAGAGGGTTTAGGGGGCGTTACACTGTACAGTAATACAGTTGTCCTGCTGAGGAGAGGGTTTAGGGGGCGTTACACTGTACAGTAATACAGTTGTCCTGCTGAGGAGAGGGTTTAGGGGACGTTACACTGTACAGTGGTGCGTTGTTGGGAGAAAAGGGAATGGTACCACTCTTCTACTGGGGAGAAAAGGGAATGGTACCCCCTCTTCTACTGGGGAGAAAAGGGAATGGTACCACTCTTCTACTGGGGAGAAAAGGGAATGGTACCCCTCTTCTACTGGGGAGAAAAGGGAATGGTACCCCTCTTCTACTGGGGAGAAAAGGGAATGGTACCCCTCTTCTACTGGGGAGAAAAGGGAATGGTACCCCCTCTTCTACTGGAGAGAAAAGGGAATGGTACCCCCTCTTCTACTGGGGAGAAAAGGGAATGGTTCCCCCTCTTCTACTGGGGAGAAAAGGGAATGGTACCCCTCTTCTACTGGGGAGAAAAGGGAATGGTACCCCTCTTTTACTGGGGAGAAAATGGAATGGTTCCCCCTCTTCTACTGGGGAGAAAAGGGAATGGTTCCCCCTCTTCTACTGGGGAGAAAAGGGAATGGTACCCCTCTTCTACTGGGGAGAAAAGGGAATGGTACCCCTCTTCTACTGGGGAGAAAAGGGAATGGTACCCCTCTTCTACTGGGGAGAAAATGGAATGGTTCCCCCTCTTCTACTGGGGAGAAAAGGGAATGGTACCCCTCTTCTACTGGGGAGAAAAGGGAATGGTACCCCTCTTCTACTGGGGAGAAAAGGGAATGGTACCCCTCTTCTACTGGGGAGAAAAGGGAATGGTACCCCTCTTTTACTGGGGAGAAAAGGGAATGGTACCCCTCTTCTACTGGGGAGAAAAGGGAATGGTACCCCCTCTTCTACTGGGGAGAAAAGGGAATGGTACCCCTCTTCTACTGGGGAGAAAAGGGAATGGTACCCCTCTTCTACTGGGGAGAAAAGGGAATGGTTCCCCCTCTTCTACTGGGGAGAAAAGGGAATGGTACCCCTCTTCTACTGGGGAGAAAAGGGAATGGTTCCCCCTCTTCTACTGGGGAGAAAAGGGAATGGTACCCCCTCTTCTACTGGAGAGAAAAGGGAATGGTACCCCTCTTCTACTGGGGAGAAAAGGGAATGGTACCCCTCTTTTACTGGGGAGAAAAGGGAATGGTACCCCTCTTTTACTGGGGAGAAAAGGGAATGGTACCTGTCACGTTCCTGACCTATTTCTGTTAGTTTATGTGTGTTAGTTGGTCAGGACGTGAGGTTGGGTGGGCATTCTATGTTTTCTGTTTCTGTGTTGGTTTTTGGGTTGCCTGGTATGGCTCTTAATTAGAGGCAGGTGTTTGGCGTTCCTCTAATTAAGAGTCATATTTAGGTAGGCGTTGTCACAGTGTTCGTTGTGGGTGATTGTCTTCCGTGTCTGTGTTTGTACACCACGCGGGACTGTTTACGGTTTGTTCGGTTTGTGTAGCCTATGTTCCTATTCGTGCGTTTTTTCTTGTTTTATGTAAGTACGTCGTCTAGGTCTGTCTACACCGTTTGTTGTTTTTTGTTAGTTTATTCAAGTTCGTGTTTTCGTTTAATAAATTATGTATTCAAACTTCGCTGCGCCTTGGTTCCCTCAATACTCCTCCTCTTCCGAAGATGAAGAGGAGGAGGACTGCCGTTACAGTACCCCTCTTCTACTGGGGAGAACAGGGAATGGTTCACTCTTCTACTGGGGAGAAAAGGGAATGGTACCCCTCTTCTACTGTGGAGAAATGGGAATGGTACCCCTCTTCTACTGGGGAGAAATGGGAATGGTACCCCTCTTCTACTGGGGAGAAAAGGGAATGGTACCCCCTCTTCTACTGGGGAGAAAAGGGAATGGTACCCCTCTACTGGGGAGAAAAGGGAATGGTACCCCTCTACTGGGGAGAAAAGGGAATGGTACCCCTCTACTGGGGAGAAAAGGGAATGGTACCCCTCTACTGGGGAGAAAAGGGAATGGTACCCCTCTACTGGGGAGAAAGGGGAATGGTTGTAAGTAAACAGTCATATTACTGAAGTTGTCCTCTTAATACAGGGGACGTTGTTGTAGTTTGTGTTTTTAAAGGTGTACTGCTTTGTAGTGTTGCTCTTCCTGCTGTGTACTTTGTCTCTTCTTTGATCTCTTGGAAACAATGTCCGTATTCCTCAACCCGTAAATCTGTCACAACACCGTCATGTCTGTCAGCAAGTCCTTTGTATCCGATTCCACCCCAGAGGAGGAGGGAAATATCTTTGGTGTCTCCAATTGTTCTGACAGTTCTCACATAGAAACTTCACTGTGAGGATGTTTGACATGTTTAGTTTGTTTTACATTCGTATCACAAAACATGTTTCAGAACATCATGATGGAAGCGGCCATTTTAGGTCCTTTCCAGAACCAGACCTCCTGTAAGAGCCTGTGAACTGTGACCCCAACATGATACAGACAACATCTCTGTGTTATTGTCCTGTTTCTTCAACCTATATCGTGCTTCTTGTTTTAAAACATGTATTTTCTATTATTATTATTATTATCTAGATTATTATTATTATTATTAACTTTGCATTGCTGGAAGGAGCTCCCAAGGTAGGAATGTCACTGTACTGTTTTACACCTGTTGTATCGGGTGCACCTGGCGAATACCTGTTGTATCCGGTGCACCTGGCGAATACCTGTTGTATCCGGTGCACCTGGCGAGTACCTGTTGTATCCGGTGCACCTGGCGAATACCTGTTGTATCCGGTGCACCTGGCGAATACCTGTTGTATCCGGTGCACCTGGCGAGTACCTGTTGTATCCGGTGCACCTGGCGAATACCTGTTGTATCCGGTGCACCTGGCGAATACCTGTTGTATCCGGTGCACCTGGCGAATACCTGTTGTATCCGGTGCACCTGGCGAATACCTGTTGTATCCGGTGCACCTGGCGAATACCTGTTGTATCCGGTGCACCTGGCGAATACCTGTTGTATCCGGTGCACCTGGCGAATACCTGTTGTATCCGGTGCACCTGGCGAATACCTGTTGTATCCGGTGCACCTGGCGAATACCTGTTGTATCCGGTGCACCTGGCGAATACCTGTTGTATCCGGTGCACCTGGCGAATACCTGTTGTATCCGGTGCACCTGGCGAATACCTGTTGTATCCGGTGCACCTGGCGAATACCTGTTGTATCCGGTGCACCTGGCGAATACCTGTTGTATCCGGTGCACCTGGCGAATACCTGTTGTATCCGGTGCACCTGGCGAATACCTGTTGTATCGGGTGCACCTGGCGAATACCTGTTGTATCCGGTGCACCTGGCGAATACCTGTTGTATCCGGTGCACCTGGCGAATACCTGTTGTATCCGGTGCACCTGGCGAATACCTGTTGTATCCGGTGCACCTGGCGAATACCTGTTGTATCCGGTGCACCTGGCGAATACCTGTTGTATCGGGTGCACCTGGCGAATACCTGTTGTATCGGGTGCACCTGGCGAATACCTGTTGTATCCGGTGCACCTGGCGAATACCTGTTGTATACGGTGCACCTGGCGAATACCTGTTGTATCCGGTGCACCTGGCGAATACCTGTTGAAACTTTCAGATGACTCGTTCTCTCAAACGGACTGAAGAGAAAATCAACAACTTGTCAATCATTTGAAGAATTGTAAACTTTTGTTTTGGTAAGTCAGGTAAGTCATTGAGGAAAACATTGTCTTTTACAATAACAACCTGACCTCTGACCTCTGTACAGCGACGGGGGTATAAATGTGTTGCTGCACTGCTCGGTTGTTATTCCTCCTACGTCCCTGATCTCTTGGAACTGACGTCTGCCTTCCTAGAACTCTAAGTGTTTCATAACACTGACTTCATGTCCCACCACGTGCTCAGGGAGGGAGGGAGGAGAGGAGGAATGTATATACTGTATACTGGTTCTCCTCTGACACCGCTACAGTCACACGGTATTTACATTACTTACAGGGAGGGCTGCCAGAATATACACTCATATCTCTTTTTCACGCACTCGTTTTCTCAAATCTTCTCCCGTTTTTGGTTCTCTCTCTCTCTCTCTCTCTCTCTCTCTCTCTCTCTCTCTCTCTCTCTCTCTCTCTCTCTCTCTCTCACACACTAACTCTCTCTCACTAACTCTCTCTCTCTAACTCTCTCTCTCTAACTCTCTCTCTCACTAACTCTCTATCACTAACTCTCTCTCTCTCTCCTTCCCTCTCAATAACTATAAACCCTGAAAGCCCAGACATTATTAAATGTATTTATATCTACCTGTGGATACATATATAAAGGACTGTAGTGTAGGTAAAGTCTGGAGTCCTGTCTTTCCCTTTAAATTCATTTTCCTTTCCTGAAAGCAGGAAAGACCCAGCACCAGGCTCAAGTCTAGTAACCACACACACACACACACACACACACACACACACACACACACACACACACACACACACACACACACACACACACACACACACACACACACACACACACACATAGGCTCAGGTCGAGTTATACCACACACACACACACATAGGCTCAGGTCGAGTTATACCACACACACACACACACACACACACACACACACCACACACCACACACACACACACACACACACACACACACACACACACACACACACACACAGGCTCAGGTCGAGTTATACCACACACACTGTGGTACTGTTTTAGTTAACAAGCAGGATTATTAAATAAACACAACGGGAGAGGTCTGGAATATTCCTCAAAGGGGGCCGTATACCAGCCCACAGGAAGTAAAACATCTCCCCTTACTGCTCATTGGCTGCTCCCCTGGCCGATGGCGAATGGGAACAGGCTAGGAGTGGGTCAGAGTGGCACATTCTCCCCTCAGTTTTGTCTTTCTTTCTTCTGTTTTACCCACTGTGTATGTTGGCACAACGACGACCTTCATAGAGACCTTTTATAGTATTATTTATACAGGTATTTTCTATGGGGGGGGACAGGACAGGGGGGGGGCGGGATGGGGGGATGACAGGATGGGGGGCGGGACGTGGGGACGACATGCCGGGGATGGGACGGGGAGACGGGGGGCGGCATGAGGGGACGGGGGGGACGACAGGATGGGGGGTGGGACGGGACGGGGGGGACGGGGGGGGACCGCAAGGGAAACATCTGAGACAGGGTAGAGACATTTTTCCAGTTCATGAATTGACTGAACTGAGTTAATTGACCCCTACCTTACACTATGTAACTAACTAAAGACGAGCAAATTGTTCTTCTGACACTGTAATTTGAAAGTTTGCCATGAGTTAACGGGCGGGGGTCTGGAGGGAACGGGCGGGGGTCTGGAGGGAACGGGCGGGGGTCTGGAGGGAACAGGCGGGGGTCTGGAGTTAACAGGCGGGGGTCTGGAGGGAACAGACGGGGGTCTGGAGGGAACAGGCGGGGGTCTGGAGTTAACAGGCGGGGGTCTGGAGGGAACAGGCGGGGGTCTGGAGGGAACGGGCGGGGGTCTGGAGGGAACAGGCGGGGGTCTGGAGGGAACGGGCGGGGGTCTGAAGGGAACGGGCGGGGGTCTGGAGGGAACGGGCGGGGGTCTTGAGGGAACAGACGGAGGTCTGGAGGGAACGGGCGGGGGTCTGGAGGGAACGGGCGGGGGTCTGGAGGGAACAGGCGGGGGTCTGGAGGGAACGGGCATTTTATCTAACTGTGTAGTAGTAGGATGTAGTCCCAGAGTGTTTCCTGATCGGGGCATATGATCAAAAACAGTCCTCGTGAACTCCTATCAGAACATTCACTATCACTGGGACAACTACACTTTATGTATCAAACATGAATTATCTATCACTATCACTGGGACAACTACACGTTATGTATCAAACATGAATTATCTATCACTATCACTGGGACAACTACACTTAATGTATCAAACATGAATTATCTATCACTATCACTGGGACAACTACACTTTATGTATCAAACATGAATTATCTATCACTATCACTGGGACAACTACACTTTGCTAGTGTTCAAAAGTTTCATGCATGACGTGTGCTGACAAATACTGTACCTCTGAAAACATGTAGGCCTCTACAGTATGTGTGGCATCAAATCACCATACCTGCCTGACATGACAGGATTTACTGCTACAGGTGCAGGATCTTAATTTGATCAACCTGTTGATCAAGACATGAACACATGTATTGTATTCAAGATTTACAAAGGCTTCTAAAGTTTATAATTTCCACTTTCACATTTTAGACTTGATTTATCCTTACAACAAATGTACCAACCCCTACAAAAATGTCGATCAATAATAATCCACACAATCATTTCCTGTTGCTGCATGATTATTTTCCTACTGTGAGAAACTGGTCAATTTCAGATCCTACATGTGTAAGCATTCAAAAAGAAAACATAGATAACTATCCGTGTGTCACACCCTGATCCTTGTTATTCTCTATGTTTGGTTCCGTCAGGGTGTGATTTCGGTGGGCATTCTATGTTCTCTATTTCTTTGTGTTTGGCCGAGTGTGGTTCCCAATCAGAGGCAGCAGTCTTTCATTGTCTCTGATTGGGGATCATACTTAGGCAGCCCTTTTCCCTCCTTCAGTGGGATCTTGTCTTTGTTTTGAGAGCATGTAGTTTGCACGACGAAGCTGTTCGGTCGTTGTATTGTTTTTTGGTGGAACATTTAAATTAAAGAAGAATGTACGCCTACTACGCTGCACCTTGGTCTCATTCCGACAACAAACGTTACACAGTGTTACCGTGCCAACGACAGATACAGGTTATATTTCACCCCACACCTTAGGGTTCTCAGCCAATCATACCCCTGCTTGTCGGGTGTCTTGGCCAATGGAGAGAGGAAAGTGAGGGTAAGAGGGTGAGGATAGGAGAGAGAGGGGAGAAGGAAGAAGTAGAGAGAGAGGGAGAGAAGGACAGAGATAGGAGAAAGAGAGAGAGAGAGGGGAGAGGAGAGAGAGGAGGCAGAGAGAGAGAGAGAGCGAGAGAGAGAGAGAGAGAGAGGGGGGAGAGGAGAGAGAGGAGACAGAGAGAGAGACAGAGAGAGAGGAGAAAGAGAGAGAGAGGGGAGAGGAGAGAGAGAAGGAGGCAGAGAGAGAGAGAGAGAGCGAGAGAGAGAGAGAGAGAGAGAGGGGGGGAGAGGAGAGAGAGGAGACAGAGAGAGAGAGAGACAGAGAGAGAGGGGGGAGAGGAGAGAGAGGGGGGAGAGGAGAGAGAGGAGACAGAGAGAGAGGGGAGAAAGAGAGAGGCAGAGAGAGAGAGAGAGAAAAAGAGAGAGAGAGACAGAGAGAGAGAAGGAGAAAGAGACAAAGGCAGATAGAGAGAAAAACATAGAAAGGGAGAGGGGCCCATCTCTTATGCTGAGTGAGCTCTTACATAACCTAGGTACTGTATGCCAGTCCTGAATGAACTCTTATGTGACCTAGAGACACTATATATACACAAAAGTATTTGGCTATATCAGCCACACCCGTTGCTGACAGGTGTATAAAATTGAGCTCACAGCAATGCAATCTCCATAAACAAACATAGCATGGCCTTACTGAAGAGCTCAGTGACTTTCAACATGGCACCGGCATAGAATGACATCTTTCCAACTAGCCAGTTCGTCAAATTTCGGCCCTGCTAGAGCTGCCCCGGTCGATTGTAAGTTCTGTTATTGTGAAGTGGAAACTTCTAGGAGCAACAACGGCTCAGCCTCGAAGTGGTAGGCCACACAAGCTCACAGAATGGGACCATGCTGAAGCGCGTAACGCGCAAAAACTGTCTGTCCTCGGTTGCTACACTCACTACCGAGTTCCAAACTGCCTCTGGAAGCAACGTCAGCACAATAACTATTCGTCTGGAGCTTCATAAAATTGGTTTCTATGGCCGAGCAGCCATAGTGTCGGCTGGAATGGTGTAAACCTCGTCGCCATTGGACTCTGGAGCAGTGGAAACACATTCTCTGGAGCAGTGGAAACACATTCTCTGGAGCAGTGGAAACACATTCTCTGGAGCAGTGGAAAAACATTCTCTGGAGCAGTGGAAACACATTCTCTGGAGCAGTGGAAACACATTCTCTGGAGCAGTGGAAACACATTCTCTGGAGCAGTGGAGCAGTGGAAACACATCTGGAGCAGTGGAAACACATTCTCTGGAGCAGTGGAAACACATTCTCTGGAGCAGTGGAAACACATTCTCTGGAGCAGAGGAAACACATTCTCTGGAGCAGAGGAAACACATTCTCTGAAGCAGGGGAAACACATTCTCTGGAGCAGTGGAAACATCTGGAGCAGTGGAAACACATTCTCTGGAGCAGTGGAAACACATTCTCTGGAGCAGTGGAAATACATTCTCTGGAGCAGTGGAAACACATTCTCTGGAGCAGTGGAGCAGTGGAAACACATCTGGAGCAGTGGAAACACATTCTCTGGAGCAGTGGAAACACATTCTCTGGAGCAGTGGAAACACATTCTCTGGAGCAGTGGAAACACATTCTCTGGAGCAGTGGAAACACATTCTCTGGAGCAGTGGAAACACATCTGGAGCAGTGGAAACATTCTCTGGAGCAGTGGAAACATTCTCTGGAGCAGTGGAAACACATTCTCTGGAGCAGTGGAAACACGTACTCTGGAGCAGTGGAAACATTCTCTGGAGCAGTGGAAACACATTCTCTGGAGCAGTGGAAACACATTCTCTGGAGCAGTGGAAACATTCTCTGGAGCAGTGGAGCAGTGGAAACACATTATCTGGAGCAGTGGAAACACATTCTCTGGAGCAGTGGAAACACATTCTCTGGAGCAGTGGAAACATCTGGAGCAGTGGAAACACATTCTCTGAAGCAGTGGAAACACATTCTCTGGAGCAGTGGAAACACATTCTCTGGAGCAGTGGAAACACATCTGGAGCAGTGGAAACACTTTCTGGAGCAGTGGAAACACATTCTCTGGAGCAGTGGAAACACATTCTCTGGAGCAGTGGAAACACATTCTCTGGAGCAGTGGAGCAGTGGAAACACATCTGGAGCAGTGGAAACACATTCTCTGGAGCAGTGGAAACACATTCTCTGGAGCAGTGGAAACACATTCTCTGGAGCAGTGGAAACACATTCTCTGGAGCAGTGGAAACACATTCTCTGGAGCAGTGGAAACACATTCTCTGGAGCAGTGGAAACACATCTGGAGCAGTGGAAACATTCTCTGGAGCAGTGGAAACACATTCTCTGGAGCAGTGGAAGCACATTCTCTGGAGCAGTGGAAACATTCTCTGGAGCAGTGGAGCAGTGGAAACACATTATCTGGAGCAGTGGAAACACATTCTCTGGAGCAGTGGAAACACATTCTCTGGAGCAGTGGAAACATCTGGAGCAGTGGAAACACATTCTCTGGAGCAGTGGAAACACATTCTCTGGAGCAGTGGCAACACATTCTCTGAAGCAGTGGAAACACATTCTCTGGAGCAGTGGAAACATCTGGAGCAGTGGAAACACATTCTCTGAAGCAGTGGAAACACATTCTCTGGAGCAGTGGAAACACATCTGGAGCAGTGGAAACACATTCTCTGAAGCAGTGGAAACACATTCTCTGAAGCAGTGGAAACATCTGGAGCAGTGGAAACACATTCTCTGGAGCAGTGGAAACACATTCTCTGGAGCAGTGGAAACACATTATCTGGAGCAGTGGAAACACATTCTCTGGAGCAGAGGAAACATCTGGAGCAGTGGAAACACATTCTCTGGAGCAGTGGAAACACATTCTCTGGAGCAGTGGAAACACATTCTCTGAAGCAGTGGAAACACATTCTCTGGAGCAGTGGAAACATCTGGAGCAGTGGAAACACATTCTCTGGAGCAGTGGAAACACATTCTCTGGAGCAGTGGAAACATCTGGAGCAGTGGAAACATCTGGAGCAGTGGGAACACATTCTCTGGAGCAGTGGAAACACATTCTCTGAAGCAGTGGAAACACATTCTCTGGAGCAGTGGAAACACATTCTCTGGAGCAGTGGAAACACATTCTCTGGAGCAGTGGAAACACATCTGGAGCAGTGGAAACACATTCTCTGAAGCAGTGGAAACACATTCTCTGAAGCAGTGGAAACATCTGGAGCAGTGGAAACACATTCTCTGGAGCAGTGGAAACACATTCTCTGGAGCAGTGGAAACACATTCTCTGGAGCAGTGGAAACACATTATCTGGAGCAGTGGAAACACATTCTCTGGAGCAGAGGAAACATCTGGAGCAGTGGAAACACATTCTCTGGAGCAGTGGAAACACATTATCTGGAGCAGTGGAAACACATTCTCTGGAGCAGAGGAAACATCTGGAGCAGTGGAAACACATTCTCTGGAGCAGTGGAAACACATTCTCTGGAGCAGTGGAAACACATTCTCTGAAGCAGTGGAAACACATTCTCTGGAGCAGTGGAAACATCTGGAGCAGTGGAAACACATTCTCTGGAGCAGTGGAAACATCTGGAGCAGTGGAAACATCTGGAGCAGTGGGAACACATTCTCTGGAGCAGTGGAAACACATTCTCTGAAGCAGTGGAAACACATTCTCTGGAGCAGTGGAAACACATTCTCTGGAGATGAATCACGCTTCACCATCTGGCAGAATAATGTCCTGGGGCTGTTGTTCATGGGTCGGGCTCAAGCCCTTAGCTCCAGTGAAGGGAAATCTTAACACTACAGCAGACAATGACATTCTAGACGATTCTGTGCTTCCAACTTTGTGTCAACAGTTTAGGGAAGGCCCTTTCCTGTTTCAGCATGACAATGCCTCCGTGCACAAAGCGAGGTCCATACGGAAATGGTTTGTCGAGATTAGTGTTGAAGAACTTGACTGGCCTGCACAGAGCCCTGACCTCAACCCCATCGAACACTTTTGAGATTAATTGAAACACCAAATGCGAGCCAGGCCTAATCGCCCAAAATCAGTACCCAACTTCACTAATGATCTTGTGGCTGAATGGAAGCAAGTCCCGGCAGAAATGTTCAAACATCTAGTGGAAAGCCTTCCCAGAAGAGTGGAGGCTGTTATAGCAGCAATGGGGGGACCAGCTCCATATTAATACCCATGATTTTGGAATGAGATGTTCGACCAGCAGGTGTCCACATACTTTTGGTAATGTAATGTATGTCAGTCCTGAGTGAGCTCCTTTATAACCTAGATATGTCAGTCCTGAGCTCCTTTATAACATAGCTATGTAGGTCCTGAGGGAGCTCCTTTATAACCTAGCTATGTCAGTCCTGAGCTCCTTTATAACATAGCTATGTCAGTCCTGAGCTCCTTTATAACATAGCTATGTCAGTCCTGAGTGAGCTCCTTTATAACCTAGCTATGTCAGTCCTGAGTGAGCTCCTTTATAACCTAGCTATGTCAGTCCTGAGCTCCTTTATAACATAGCTATGTAGGTCCTGAGGGAGCTCCTTTATAACCTAGCTATGTCAGTCCTGAGCTCCTTTATAACATAGCTATGTCAGTCCTGAGCTCCTTTATAACATAGCTATGTCAGTCCTGAGTGAGCTCCTTTATAACCTAGCTATGTCAGTCCTGAGTGAGCTCCTTTATAACCTAGCTATGTCAGTCCTGAGCTCCTTTATAACATAGCTATGTCAGTCCTGAGCTCCTTTATAACATAGCTATGTCAGTCCTGAGTGAGCTCCTTTATAACCTAGCTATGTCAGTCCTGAGTGAGCTCCTTTATAACCTAGCTATGTCAGTCCTGAGTGAGCTCCTTTATAACCTAGCTATGTCAGTCCTGAGTGAGCTCCTTTATAACATAGCTATGTCATTCCTGAGTGAGCTCCTTTATAACCTAGCTATGTCAGTCCTGAGCTCCTTTATAACCTAGATATGTCAGTCCTGAGCTCCTTTATAACCTAGCTATGTCAGTCCCTAGCTCCTTTATAACCTAGCTATGTCAGTCCCAAGCTCCTTTATAACCCAGCTATGTCAGTCCTGAGCTCCTTTATAACCTAGATATGTCAGTCTTGAGCTCCTTTATAACCCAGCTATGTCAGTCCTGAGCTCCTTTAGAACCAAGCTATGTCAGTCCTGAGCTCCTTTTATAACCCAGCTATGTCAGTCCTGAGCTCCTTTATAACCCAGCTATGTCAGTCCTGAGCTCCTTTATAACCCAGCTATGTCAGTCCTGAGCTCCTTTATAACCCAGCTATGTCAGTCCTGAGCTCCTTTATAACCCAGCTATGTCAGTCCTGAGCTCCTTTATAACGCAGCTATGTCAGTCCTGAGCTCCTTTATAACGCAGCTATGTCAGTCCTGAGCTCCTTTATAACCCAGCTATGTCAGTCCTGAGCTCCTTTATAACCCAGCTATGTCAGTCCTGAGCTCCTTTATAACCCAGCTATGTCAGTCCTGAGCTCCTTTAGAACCAAGCTATGTCAGTCCTGAGCTCCTTTATAACCCAGCTATGTCAGTCCTGAGCTCCTTTATAACCCAGCTATGTCAGTCCTGAGCTCCTTTATAACCCAGCTATGTCAGTCCTGAGCTCCTTTATAACCCAGCTATGTCAGTCCTGAATGCCACCTCATGACTGTGGTTGACAGTATAAAGGGTGACGGAGGCTTACAGGCAGCAGCACCATGCACACACAGCCTGTATCGCAAATGGCACCCTATTCCCTATGTTCTGTAGTGCACTACTGTTGACCGTACAGTATGGGCCATGGTCAAAAGTAGTGCACTACATAGGGAATAGGGTTCCATTTGGGAGGTACAGCACACGTGTCAGTACTTGTGCTCACACAGTATGAACATATCTTGGAACACTTTACAGATCATGTACACACACACACACACACACACACACACACACACACACACACACACACACACACACACACACACACACACACACACACACACACACACACACACACACACACACACGGCTACTAGTCTTATTTGGCCTATGGTGCAACAGCTTGTGTTTCATATTCATGGCTGATGTTGTTTTAGTGTTTGTATTGAAACCAGTAGAGATTAGAGTAGGTGACTTTAAATGATGTTTTACAGGGTTGGATCAAAGAGGTTGGTCCAGCCGGTATGGTCTCATATGACATGGCCTCACTGTGCAAACCCACACACCCACGGATGCACACACATACACACACACACACATTGAGGCATGTACGTATGTACACACACACAGAGGAAAGGGTAAAGGCCCTGTCCACAGTGTGATCAGCAGAATGGCAGAGAACTATCTTCAGAGAGCTATCTTCAGAGAACTATCTTCAGAGAGCTATCTTCAGAGAACTATCTTCAGAGAACTATCTTCAGAGAACTATCTTCAGAGAACTATTTTCAGAGAACTATTTTCAGAGAACTATTTTCAGAGAACTATTTTCAGAGAACTATTTTCAGAGAACTATCTTCAGAGAACTATTTTCAGAGAACTATTTTCAGAGAACTATTTTCAGAGAACTATCTTCTCCTGCACGTCAGAGAATGTTAGGCAGAGGTGTCTGTAACAAGACCCCTCTGTGCCTCTCTGCTTCACACACACACACATGCACGCCAGACAGACAGACAGACAGACAGACAGACAGACAGACAGACAGACAGACAGACAGACAGACAGACAGACAGACAGACAGACAGTTTGTCAGTGTATTAGGTTTGAAACTTAACCCCTAAGTCCTCCCACTCAAATAGTGTTGTTTACAAGAAAACCAGTTCTGTTATGAAGTCTCCAGTATTAGGTAAAATAAAGACCAGATCTGTTATGAAGTCTCCAGTATTAGGTAAAATAAAGACCAGTTATGCCAGGAAGTCTCCAGTATTAGGTATTATAAAGACCAGTTATGCCAGGAAGTCTCCAGTATTAGGTAAAATAAAGACCAGTTATGTCAGGAAGTCTCCAGTATTAGGTAAAATAAAGACCAGTCCTGTTAGGAAGTCTCCAGTATTAGGTATTATAAAGACCAGTTATGTCAGGAAGTCTCCAGTATTAGGTATTATAAAGACCAGTTCTGTTAGGAAGTCTCCAGTATTAGGTAAAGGAGCACAGTGAACTACAACAGAGCTATGAGAAATACCTGTAAAACGGTGGGTATGTCCTCTTACTGCATGGAACAGAGAGTCACCAGTATCAGCTAAGAGAGCATTGTGACAACAGAACTGCAAACACCACAAATAGCTGAAAAAACCTTGTTCTATCTTTAATGATAGTCTGCAACAGAGAACATAGAATGAAAACAAGGAGTTTTCTCTAGTTAAACATCCCCTCACTGCATAGTTATGTGGTGACAGATGACAGTTAGGTTAAAACATGCTAATGGCTATAACTGTACCAAACAGAGACTGGGTGTGGAGACTGACCTCATCCCAGAGGCCTTAGTGCAGCTGTCTTAACTCTGCTGACCCCTCACACACACACACACACACACACACACACACACACACACACACACACACACACACACACACACTGAGGCACGCACGCATCTACACACACACACACACACGCACGCACGCACGCGCGCGCGCGCACACGCACGCACGCACGCACGCACGCACGCACACACCCTTCATGGTTCCACATGTAGGGGCCCAGTGGCTGAACAGAAACAGAGGCAGCAGTGTTAGATGTACAACACTGTGATTTAATGCCTGATAGCACCACACACAGGTCTGGTTAACAGAGATGAACCTCTACCCATAGAGATGTCACAGGTCTGGTTAACAGAGATGAAACTCTACCCATAGAGATGTCACAGGTCTGGTTAACAGAGATGAACCTCTACCCATAGAGATGTCACAGGTCTGGTTAACAGAGATGAACCTCTACCCATAGAGATGTCACAGGTCTGGTTAACAGAGATGAACCTATACCCATAGAGATGTCACAGGTCTGGTTAACAGAGATGAACCTATACCCATAGAGATGTCACAGGTCTGGTTAACAGAGATGAACCTCTACCCATAGAGATGTCACAGGTCTGGTTAACAGAGATGAACCTCTACCCATAGAGAGGTCACAGGTCTGGTTAACAGAGATGAACCTCTACCCATAGAGATGTCACAGGTCTGGTTAACAGAGATGAACCTCTACCCATAGAGATGTCACAGGTCTGGTTAACAGAGATGAAACTATACCCATAGAGATGTCACAGGTCTGGTTAACAGAGATGAACCTATACCCATAGAGATGTCACAGGTCTGGTTAACAGAGATGAACCTCTACCCATAGAGATGTCACAGGTCTGGTTAACAGAGATGAACCTCTACCCATAGAGATGTCACAGGTCTGGTTAACAGAGATGAACCTCTACCCATAGAGATGTCACAGGTCTGGTTAACAGAGATGCAACTATACCCATAGAGATGTCACAGGTCTGGTTAACAGAGATGAACCTCTACCCATAGAGATGTCACAGGTTGGGTTAACAGAGATGCAACTATACCCATAGAGATGTCACAGGTCTGGTTAACAGAGATGAACCTCTACCCATAGAGATGTCACAGGTCTGGTTAACAGAGATGAACCTCTACCCATAGAGATGTCACAGGTCTGGTTAACAGAGATGAACCTCTACCCATAGAGATGTCACAGGTCTGGTTAACAGGGATGAACCTCTACCCATAGAGATGTCACAGGTCTGGTTAACAGAGATGAACCTATACCCATAGAGATGTCACAGGTCTGGTTAACAGGGATGAACCTCTACCCATAGACATGTCACAGGTCTGGTTAACAGAGATGAAACTCTACCCATAGAGATGTCACAGGTCTGGTTAACAGAGATGAAACTCTACCCATAGAGATGTCACAGGTCTGGTTAACAGAGATGAAACTCTACCCATAGAGATGTCACAGGTCTGGTTAACAGGGATGCAACTATACCCATAGAGATGTCACAGGTCTGGTTAACAGAGATGCAACTCTACCCATAGAGATGTCACAGGTCTGGTTAACAGAGATGAAACTCTACCCATAGAGATTTCTGAAAATTAGAGTGTTAACACATCATGGTCTTGTCGTGGGGTTAAACATCTTTGTAGCTTTGTATGGAGTTAGTGATCATCTAGGGAGGCTCAGGCCAGAGCTCCTCTCTCTCTATCTGTCCTCCTCTCTCTCTATATGTTCTCCTCTCTCTCTATATGTCCTCCTCTCTCTCTATCTGTCCTCTCTCTCTATCTGTCCTCCTCTCTCTCTATCTGTCCTCCTCTCTCCCTATCTGTCCTCCTCTCTCTCTATCTGTCCTCCTCTCTCTCTATCTGTCCTCCTCTCTCTCTATCTGTTCTCCTCTCTCTCTATATGTCCTCCTCTCTCTCTATCTGTCCTCTCTCTCTCTCTGTCCTCTCTCTCTATCTGTCCTCCTCTCTCTCTATCTGTCCTCCTCTCTCTCTATCTGTCCTCCTCTCTCTATCTGTCCTCCTCTCTCTCTATCTGTCCTCCTCTCTCCCTATCTGTCCTCCTCTCTCTCTATCTGTCCTCCTCTCTCTCTATCTGTCCTCCTCTCCCTCTATCTGTCCTCCTCTCTCTGTCTGTCCTCCTCTCTCTGTATGTCCTCCTCTCTCTATCTGACCTCCTCTCTCTCTCTCTCTCTCTCTCTCTCTCTGTCCTGTCCTCTCTCTCTATCTGTCCTCTCTCTCTCTGTCCTCTCTCTCTATCTGTCCTCCTCTCTCTCTATCTGTCCTCCTCTCTCTCTAGATGTCCTCCTCTCTCCCTATCTTTGTCCTCCTCTCTCTCTGTCCTTCTCTCTCTATCTGTCCTCCTCTCTATCTGTCCTCCTCTCTATCTGTCCTCCTCTCTATCTGTCCTCCTCTCTATCTGTCCTCCACACACACACACACACACACACACACACACACACACACACACACACACACACACAGACAGACAGACAGACAGACAGACAGACAGACAGACAGACAGACAGACAGACAGACAGACAGACATTGATAATAGTAAGGATTGCATCGGTCCTCAAATCCTCAAAAAGTTCTACAGCTGCACCATTGAGAGCATCTTGACTGGCTGTTTCACCGCTTGGTACGGCGCTACAGAGTGTAGTGAGTACGGCCCAGTACATCACAGGGGCAAAGCTCCCTGCCATCCAGGACCTCTATACCAGGTCAGAGGAAGGCCCAACACATTTAAATAGACTCCAGCCACCCAAGCCATAGACCGTTCTCTCTGCTTCCACATGGCAAGTGGTACCGGTGAACCCTGAACAGCTTCTACTCACAAGCCGCTAAACAAGACTGCTAAATAGATCATCAAACGGTTACCCGGACGACCTGCATTCACGCTTTTTACTCTACCTACACACTCACACATACTTACTGCACACCGACACCCCAACTTATACACACTCACACATACTGACTTCACACCGACACCCCAACTTATACACACTCACACAACATACGCCCACACACACACATAACATGATCACACACACACATAACATGATCACACACACACATAACATGATGCTGTTAGAACGATATCACTTTGATCTCCCAAAATGGATTGGAGTCCCGCTATGGTAAATTCAATGGAATGGAGTCCCTCTGTGGTAAATTCAATGGATTGGAGTCCCTCTGTGGTAAATTCAATGGATTGGAGGTCCTCTGTGGTAAATTAAATGGATTGGAGGTCCTCTGTGGTAAATTAAATGGATTGGAGGTCCTCTGTGGTAAATTCAATGGAATGGAGTCCCTCTGTGATAAATTAAATGGATTGGAGGTCCTCTGTGGTAAATTAAATGGATTGGAGGTCCTCTGTGGTAAATTAAATGGATTGGAGGTCCTCTGTGGTAAATTAAATGGATTGGAGGTCCTCTGTGGTAAATTCAATGGATTGGAGTCCCTCTGTGGTAAATTCAATGGATTGGAGTCCCTCTGTGGCACAACAGGTGTAGACCTTACAGTGAAATGTTGAATACAACAGGTGTAGTAGACCTTACAGTGAAATGCTGAATACAACAGGTGTAGACCTTACAGTGAAATGCTGAATACAACAGGTGTAGACCTTACAGTGAAATGCTGAATACAACAGGTGTAGACCTTACAGTGAAATGCTGAATACAACAGGTGTAGTAGACCTTACAGTGAAATGCTGAATACAACAGGTGTAGTAGACCTTACAGTGAAATGCTGAATACAACAGGTGTAGACCTTACAGTGAAATGCTGAATACAACAGGTGTAGACCTTACAGTGAAATGCTGAATACAACAGGTTTAGACCTTACAGTGAAATGTTACTTACAGGCTCTAACCAATAGTGCAAAAAAGGTGTTAGGTGAACAATAGGTAGGTAAAGAAATAAAATAACAGTTAAAAGACAGTGAAAAATACCAGTAGTGAGGCTATATACAGTAGCGAGGCTATATACAGTAGCGAGGCTATATACAGTAGAGAGGCTATATACAGTAGTGAGGCTATATACAGTAGTGAGGCTATATACAGTAGAGAGGCTA
The DNA here is from genome assembly GCF_029448725.1 of Salvelinus fontinalis. Taxonomy (NCBI): domain Eukaryota; kingdom Metazoa; phylum Chordata; class Actinopteri; order Salmoniformes; family Salmonidae; genus Salvelinus; species Salvelinus fontinalis. The sequence goes on from NC_074675.1 coordinate 30,577,312, forward strand.
TATACAGTAGTGAGGCTATATACAGTAGAGAGGCTATATACAGCAGAGAGGCTATATACAGTAGAGAGGCTATATACAGTAGCGAGGCTATATACAGTAGAGAGGCTATATACAGTAGTGAGGCTATATACAGTAGCGAGGCTATATACAGTAGAGAGGCTATATCCTGTTAAGGCTAGGGGGTGCTGTTGTCACTATTTATGGAAATCGTGTAATTTTTGAAACGGCTTCCTACAAAATTCTTGATCGTACAATATGCATATTATTATTATTGGATAGAAAACAGTCTATAGTTTCTATAGCCGTTGAAATTTTGTCTCTAAGTGGAACAGAACTCATTCTACAGCAATTTCCCTGACATGGAGTCAGATTTCACACATTTTGGCCCCTGTTCTGGAGTCAGTTTTAAGGCCACTGTTATTCCTATGAGTATACGGACACTGCTTACGTCTTCCCCTGGATGCCTTTACGTGATGACGCTTTGAATGGTATCGATTGCCCAATCACAGCCACTATAAATGAAAAAATCCTGTAGGTAGGAACTCTTTTCTACGTGCGTCAGGCGCGTGGAGGACACCGACCTACTGTTTTTCCAAGCATTAGTGTAGCCAGTTATATTTCTCCGGTCATATTTTTACTCGTTATAGGAGTTAAAAACATCATAAGGTAGTTAATTTAAAGCGTTTTATAGCAATTTATATCCGTTTAGTGCGATTTTGGGACATTTATTTCTGAGCCACTGTGAATCTCTGGGCACCGTTCCAGTTCATGCCGAACGCAATGTGCATTTCTGCATGGCAAGAGGACAGCTTTCGACCAAAAGACGATTAGACCCAAGAAAGGATTCTTTGACCAAGATTCTGATGGAAGAACAGCTCAAAGTAGGAACAATTTATTATGATAAATCGTGTTTCTGTCGAAAAATGTTAGTGGCTTAGAACGCCATCTTTTTTGACGTAGCTTCGCTTGGCGCAAACTGTATTGAAAAGTAAGGATAATTTAAAAAATGTAATTCCGCGATTGTATTAAGAATTAAATTGTCTATCAATCGCTGTCCACCCTATATTTTTTAGTCACGTTTATGAGTATTTATGTATACGACTAGATCACTGTCTAATATGGCGCACGACATTTTCTGACCAGCTGGGCTACTCTTCTCATTGTCTAACCATGATTTTGGTGGCTAAATATGCACATTTTCGAACAAACTGTATATGTATGTTGTAATGTGATGTTACAGGAGTGTCATCTGAAGAATTCTGAGAAGGTTAGTGAAAAAATTAATATATTTTGGCGATGTTTACGTTATCGCTCTCTTTGGCTAGAATCAATGCTGGGGTAATGTTTGCACATGTGCTATGCTAATATAACGATTTATTGTGTTTTCGCTGTAAGACACTTAGAAAATCTAAAATATTGTCTGTATTCACAGGATCCGTGTCTTTCGATTAGTGTATGCTGTGTATTTTTACGAAATGTTTGATGATTAGTAGTTAGGTAAACACGTTGCTCATTGTAATTATTCTAGTCCATTTGTGACGGTGGGTGCAATTGTAAACTATGACATCTACCTGAAATATGCAAATTTTTCTAACAAAACCTATCCTATACCATAAATATGTTATCAGACTGTCATCTGAGGAGTTTTTTTCTTGGTTGGTGGCTATCAACATCTTAGTTTAGCCGAATTGGTGATAGCTACTGGTGTTGGTGGACAAAGAAAAGACAGTGGATTATGCTAATGTGTTTAGCTAATAGATTTACATCTTTACATATTGTTTCTTCCCTGTAAAACATTTAAAAAATCGGACATGTTGGCTGGATTCACAAGATCTGTGTCTTTCATTAGCTGTATTGGACTTTAATGTGTGAAAGTTAAATATTAAAAAAAATAATAATAATTGAATTTCGCGGCTCTGCCTTTTCAGTGGGGGTGGGGGGGTGTGCCGCTAGCGGCACCCCGGGGCTAGACAGGATATACAGTAGTGAGGCTATATACAGTAGAGAGGCTATATACAGTAGTGAGGTTATATACAGTAGTGAGGCTACATACAGTAGAGAGGCTATATACAGTAGCGAGGCTATATACAGTAGCGAGGCTATATACAGTAGAGAGGCTATATACAGTAGTGAGGCTATATACAGTAGCGAGGCTATATACAGTAGCGAGGCTATATACAGTAGAGAGGCTATATACAGTAGCGAGGCTATATACAGTAGCGAATCTATATACAGTAGTGAGGCTATATACAGTAGCGAGGCTATATACAGTAGAGAGGCTATATACAGTAGAGAGGCTATATACAGTAGCGAGGCTATATACAGTAGCGAGGCTATATACAGTAGCGAGGCTATATACAGTAGTGAGGCTACATACAGTAGAGAGGCTATATACAGTAGTGAGGCTATATACAGTAGAGAGGCTATATACAGTAGCGAGGCTATATACAGTAGCGAGGCTATATACAGTAGCGAGGCTATATACAGTAGCGAGGCTATATACAGTAGAGAGGCTATATACAGTAGCGAGGCTATATACAGTAGCGAGGCTATATAAAGTAGCGAGGCTATATACAGTAGCGAGGCTATATACAGTAGAGAGGCTATATACAGTAGAGAGGCTATATACAGTAGTGAGGCTATATACAGTAGAGAGGCTATATACAGTAGCAAGGCTATATACAGTAGTGAGGCTATATACAGACACCAGTTAGTCGGGCTGACTGAGGTAGTATGTACATGTAGATATGGTTAAAGTGACTATGCATACATGATGAACAGAGAGTAGCAGTAGCGTAAAAGAGGGGGTGGTGGGTGACGGGACACAATGCAGATAGCCCGGTTAGCCAATGTGCGGGGATACTGGTTGGTCGGGCCAATTGAGGTAGTATGTACATGAATGTATAGTTTAAGTGACTATGTGTATATATAGAGAGAAACAGCAGCGTAAAAGAGGGGTGGGGCACCGTTGGATTGAACGTTAGATGCCACCGGCGGAGTCCCAGAACATATCCCAGTCAGCGCTAGCAAAGCAGTCCTGCAATGCGGAGGACCATTTCTCTATGGAGCGCGTCACGGTTATTTCCTGTTTGAGCTCTTGTTTGTAAACAGGAAGCAGTCATGATCTGATTTGCCGAAGGGGGGACGAGGGTGAACCTTGCTTGGGAGTTGAGTAACAAGTGGTCCTAGTGGCAAAGGAGACGTGTTGATAGAAATTGGGCATCACGTGTTTTAGTGATGTGGAATTAAAATGACCGGTAACCAGAAAGCAGCCTCTGGGTTTCCTGCTTGTTTATAGCCTTGTAGAAATCACCAACTGCCTGAATCCAACGTCCTGTCCGCTGGGGGAGAATCCAACGTCCTGTCCGCTCGGGGAGAATCCAACGTCCTGTCCGCTCGGGGAGAATCCAACGTCCTGTCCGCTGGGGGAGAATCCAACGTCCTGTCCGCTGGGGGAGAATCCAACGTCCTGTCCGCTGGGGGAGAATCCAACGTCCTGTCCGCTCGGGGGAGAATCCAACGTCCTGTCCGCTCGGGGAGAATCCAACGTCCTGTCCGCTGGGGGAGAATCCAACGTCCTGTCCGCTGGGGGATAATCCAACGTCCTGTCCGCTGGGGGAGAATCCAACGTCCTGTCCGCTGGGGGAGAATCCAACGTCCTGTCCGCTGGGGGAGAATCCAACGTCCTGTCCGCTGGGGGAGAATCCAACGTCCTGTCCGCTGGGGGAGAATCCAACGTCCTGTCCGCTCGGGGAGAATCCAACGTCCTGTCCGCTGGGGGAGAATCCAACGTCCTGTCCGCTGGGGGAGAATCCAACGTCCTGTCCGCTGGGGGAGAATCCAACGTCCTGTCCGCTGGGGGAGAATCCAACGTCCTGTCCGCTGGGGGAGAATCCAACGTCCTGTCCGCTGGGGGAGAATCCAACGTCCTGTCCGCTGGGGGAGAATCCAACGTCCTGTCCGCTCGGGGAGAATCCAACGTCCTGTCCGCTGGGGGAGAATACAACGTCCTGTCCGCTGGGGGAGAATCCAACGTCCTGTCCGCTGGGGGAGAATCCAACGTCCTGTCCGCTGGGGGAGAATCCAACGTCCTGTCCGCTCGGGAAGAATCCAACGTCCTGTCCGCTCGGGGAGAATCCAACGTCCTGTCCGCTCGGGGAGAATCCAACGTCCTGTCCGCTGGGGGAGAATCCAACGTCCTGTCCGCTGGGGGAGAATCCAACGTCCTGTTTGCTGGGGGTGAATCCAACGTCCTGTCCGCTGGAGGAAAATCCAACGTCCTGTCCGCTCGGGGAGAATCCAACGTCCTGTCCGCTGGTGGGAGAATCCGACGTCCTGTCCGCTGGGGGAGAATCCGACGTCCTGTCCGCTGGGGGAGAATCCGACGTCCTGTCCGCTGGGGGAGAATCCGACGTCCTGTCCGCTCGGGAAGAATCCGACGTCCTGTCCGCTCGGGAAGAATCCAACGTCCTGTCCGCTCGGGGAGAATCCGACGTCCTGTCCGCTCGGGGAGAATCCGACGTCCTGTCCGCTGGGGGAGAATCCAACGTCCTGTCCGCTGGGGGAGAATCCAACGTCCTGTCCGCTCGGGAAGAATCCAACGTCCTGTCCGCTCGGGAAGAATCCGACGTCCTGTCCGCTGGGGGAGAATCCGACGTCCTGTCCGCTCGGGAAGAATCCAACGTCCTGTCCGCTCGGGAAGAATCCGACGTCCTGTCCGCTCGGGGAGAATCCGACGTCCTGTCCGCTCGGGGAGAATCCAACGTCCTGTCCGCTCGGGGAGAATCCAACGTCCTGTACGCTGGGGGAGAATCCAACGTCCTGTCCGCTCGGGGAGAATCCAACGTCCTGTCCGCTGGGGGAGAATCCAACGTCCTGTCCGCTCGGGGAGAATCCAACGTCCTGTCCGCTGGGGGAGAATCCAACGTCCTGTCCGCTGGGGGAGAATCCAACGTCCTGTCCGCTGGGGGAGAATCCAACGTCCTGTCCGCTCGGGGAGAATCCAACGTCCTGTCCTCTGGGGGAGAATCCAACGTCCTGTCCGCTGGGGGAGAATCCAACGTCCTGTCCGCTGGGGGAGAATCCAACGTCCTGTCCTCTGGGGGAGAATCCGTAGAGTTGGATAGACATGGGGGGGTATCTTGTCCGAAAGCCATGTTCCAGAAAAGTAGAGGATATTACAGTTACGAGAGTCCCGTTGATAACAGATCAGCGATTGGAGGTCCTCCATCTTATTATCAAGTGACTTGGCCAATCGAATGGAGGGAAGAGGTGACCGGTTTTCCTTTCACCTTAGTCTCACCAGGATGCCCACTCTCCTGCTGGCGTTTCCTCTTGGATAGCCCGACAATTGGGTCAGAGGTACACAAAGAGCCGAGGGTAGACGAGTCCAAGTTGAAGACGGAATTGAGGTCAGCAACTACCGATGAGAGCGGATACATTTAGTTCAAAATAGCAAACTTGGATCGGAGCTCGTAAGACGGCAGCCATACAGTACCGCACCATCTGTCTGTCTGTCTGTCTGTCTGCCTGTCTGCCTGTCTGCCTGTCTGCCTGTCTGCCTGTCTGCCTGCCTGCCTGCCTGCCTGCCTGCCTGCCTGCCTGCCTGTCTGTCTGTCTGTCTGTCTGTCTGTCTGTCTGTCTGCCTGCCTGCCTGTCTGTCTGTCTGTCTGTCTGTTTGTGTCTGTATCTCAGTTTCTGTCTGTCTCTGTATCTCTCTGTTTCTATAGCTCTCTTCTCTGTCCCCATTTCCTCCCTCCCTCCCTCCCTCCCTCCCTCCCTCCCTCCCTCCCTCCCTCCCTCCCTCCCTCCCTCCCTACTTATCTGTCCTGAGTTAGAGGGGACAGTAAAACATTGTTATGTGTATGACGTCACTGTTAAACACACACAGAAAGGACCCACAGGATGACCAATCGCACAATCGCACACGCATTTTCATGCAAGTACTCGTACACACACTTGTACACACACACACACACAAGCATGCACTCGCATAAAAACACACACACTCGCACGCAAGCACACACACACACCTCTGGGTCAACAGGATGACCCTGCTGTGGTGGTATGTGGCCTGGCAGGGCCCATGGACACACACACACACACACACTCTGGCCTGTTTCATGTTGGCCAGTGTGCAGTCAGAGCCATCATGGCATCGGAACACAGCGATGTCACTTCCTGTCCAACAGGACACTGGCCAATAGAATCCCCCCCAGGGCCTGTCCAGCTGTGACCCGTTGTGTGTGTCTAGTTCAGCCGTTACACACACATTGTTCAGCTAAATGAAATATATACACACACATTCATTTGAGGGCACAATCACCAAATGTATTTACACCCCAAAACATGTGTGCACAGTACACACCCTTCACTAATGGCTCCCTAAATAACTGTCTCAATGGTTGTCCTGCTGTCCCCTCCCCTCTCTGTGTATCTTCCTGCAGTCAGACATCTAGCCTCCAGCCTCCAGCCTCCAGCCTCCAGCCCACAGCCTCCAGCCTACTGTCTCACTCTGACCCGTATGGAAACAATAACACTGGAATGGGTTGGGGGTGGAAGAGGGCTGTTCAGGACATGCAGAGAGGTGCTGGAGGCTGAGGGGGCAGAGGGAGGATGGGGTTACAGGGAGGGGAGGGTGCTACTAAGCAGAGGGAGGATGGGGTTATAGGGAGGGGGGGTGCTACTAAGCAGAGGGAGGATGGGGTTATAGGGAGGGGGGGTGCTACTAAGCAGAGGGAGGATGGGGGCACAGGGAGGGAGGGTGCTACTAAGCAGAGGGAGGATGGGGTTATAGGGAGGGGGGGTGCTACTAAGCAGAGGGAGGATGGGGCACAGGGAGGGAGGGTGCTACTAAGCAGAGGGAGGATGGGGTTACAGGGAGGGAGGGTGCTACTAAGCAGAGGGAGGATGGGGTTACAGGGAGGGGGGGTGCTACTAAGCAGAGGGAGGATGGGGTTACAGGGAGGGGGGGTGCTACTAAGCAGAGGGAGGATGGGGGCACAGGGAGGGAGGGTGCTACTAAGCAGAGGGATGATGGGGTTATAGGGAGGGAGGGTGCTACTAAGCAGAGGGAGGATGGGGTTATAGGGAGGGGGGGTGCTACTAAGCAGAGGGAGGATGGGGGCACAGGGAGGGAGGGTGCTACTAAGCAGAGGGAGGATGGGGCCACAGGGTCTAAATGGGGTCTACTGGAGTCTACTGGGTTCTAAAGGGGTTTACTGGAGTCTACTGGGACCTACTGGGGCCAAAAGGGGACAAAGAGAGAGAGAGAGAGAGAGAGAGAGAGACCTACTGGATGTGTAATGTATGTGTAATGTTTACTGTTAATTTTTATTGTTTATTTCACTTTTGTATATTATCTACCTCACTTGCTTTGGCAATGTTAACGGTTTCCCATGCCAATAAAGCCCCTTGAATTGAATTGAGAGAGACAGACATTTTTTTGTTGTTGAGTGAATGAGAGCGAGAGAGAGCGAGAGAGACAGAGAGAGAGAGACAGAGACAGAGACAGAGACAGAGACAGAGAGACAGAGAGACAGAGAGACAGAGAGACAGAGAGACAGAGAGACAGAGAGACAGAGAGACAGAGAGACAGAGAGAGAGAGAGAGAGACAGAGACAGAGACAGAGACAGAGACAGAGACAGAGACAGAGACAGAGACAGAGACAGAGACAGAGACAGAGACAGAGACAGAGACAGAGACAGAGAGAGAGAGAGAGAGAGAGAGAGAGAGAGAGAGAGAGAGACAGAGAGACAGAGCAGAATTAGGCCGATACCCACTAATTATCAAAATCCAGAAAAGAGCCGTAAAGGAAGCGATTCCCAAACCTTCCATAACAAAGCCATCACCTACAGAGAGATGAACCTGGAGAAGAGTCCCCTAAGCAAGCTGGTCCTAGGGCTCTGTTCACAAACACAAACACACCCCACAGAGCCCCAGGACAACAGCACAGTTAGACCCAACCAAATCATGAGAAAACAAAAAGATAATTACTTGACACATTGGAAAGAATTAACAAAAAAACAGAGCAAACTAGAATGCTATTTGGCCCTAAACAGAGAGTATACAGTGGCATAATACCTAACCACTGTGACTAACCCAAACTTAAGGAAAGCTTTGACTATGTACAGACTCAGTGAGCATAGCCTTGCTATTGAGAAAGGCCGCCGTAGGCAGACATGGCTCTCAAGAGAAGACAGGCTATGTGCACACTGCCCACAAAATGAGGTGGAAACTGAGCTGCACTTCCTAACCTCCTGCCCAATGTATGACCATATTAGAGAGACATATTTCCCTCAGATTACACAGATCCACAAAGAATTCGAAAACAAATCCAATTTTGATAAACTCCCATATCTACTGGGTGAAATTCCACAGTGTGCCATCACAGCAGCAAGATTTGTGACTTGTTGCCACCAGAAAAGGGCAACCAGTGAAGAACAAACACCATTGTAAATACAACCCATATTTATGTTTATTTACTTTAACTTGTGTGCTTTAACCATTTGTACATTGTTACAACACTGCATATATATATAATATGACATTTGTAATGTCTTTATTGTTTTGAAACTTCTGTGAGTGTAATGTTCACTGTTCATTTTTTATTGTTTATTTGACTTTTGTATATTATCTACCTCACTTGCTTTGGCAATGTTAACACATGTTTCCCATGCCAATAAAGCCCCTTGAATTGAATTGAATTGAATTGAGAGAGAGAGAGAGACCTACTGGATGTGTAATATATGTGTAATGTTTACTGTTCATTTTTATTGTTTATTTCACTTTTGTATATTATCTACCTCACTTGCTTTGGCAATGTTAACGTTTCCCATGCCAATAAAGCCCCTTGAATTGAATTGAGAGAGACAGACATTTTTTTTTTGTTGAATGAATGAGAGCGAGAGAGAGCGAGACAGAGAGAGACAGAGAGAGAGAGAGAGAGAGAGAGAGAGAGAGACAGAGAGAGAGAGAGAGAGAGAGAGAGACAGAGAGAGAGAGACAGAGACGGAGACGGAGACGGAGACAGAGAGAAAGAGAGAGAGCTTGAACACAGATCTTCATATAGTGTAACTGTTGCCCCTCCCACACTGCTTAGAGGCTGTGTACTTTACTGATAAGTACAGTCTACTGTACACAAAATAGACACTGAGATGAGTGTAACAGTAACCGTCCCTATCTCAGCATGACAACACTGCTCTATTCATTCCATATCCCAAATAAGCAATTTAGTGAGCTGTGACGGAAAACCAAATAGCCAAACCAATGTTAAAGCTGGAGTCCATGAAGGGATTTCCCAGCACCTTTGTTATTGTTGTTCTTCTGTTGTTGAATGGGAGGAGAGCAGCATCCATTTCCTGCTGTCCGATCACGTTTCTAAGGATGTCCAAATGGAAAAATAACCGTGTTCGTTGTTTGAAGTAACTTTTCTGTTGTTGTCATATTACAAACAGACGTGGCACTTTCACCAACTACGGATTTCAGCGTAACATTTTTTGGGGCGTTCTCCTAATGATAATAGGTTTCGCAATACATATTTACTAATTGTCAAATCATTTGATGAGTCGACAAAAAACAAACTACGATTCATGTAATTATCTTGTAGAAGATTGGTACAGCCTGACAACAGAATCTGATTTATATCTGTTAGAAAACACAGCCGGTGTCTGTCATCACATTTCCATCTGTTTGACTTGGCTCCATCTCTCCATCTAGTCATAACAAACACAGGAAGCAGGAATCTGGCCACATGCTTTGATTGGCAGTTCTATGTTAGGGTGCCATACTGAAACACAGGTACAGCATGTGAAGTGGTTTGGGGAGGGATAATGGGTAAGGAGAAAGACAAAGTGACCCCACAAACAAGGTCAGTTCTTATATTTGGGAAGTGGAAGCTTACTTAAACTGATCGTAGGACTGGGCCCTAAGGACAAATTCAACTCAGAGTTGTAGGTTTGGTTTGAGGTTGGGCATGGTGTGTGTAGGGTGGGTGTGTGTAGGGTGAGCCTGCGAGGCCGGAGGTGGGGCTGCTGGGTCTGGATCAGGAACAGAGGATGAAAGGGAGAGAGGAGAGGGAGAGAGGAGAGGGAGAGAGGAGAGAAGTTGCAAAGAGGGGAGGAGTGCTGAGGTGAGTGAGGGATGAGTCAGAAGTCCTGTGGGCAGGAATGGAGGAAAGGAGGAGAGGAGGAGAGGAGGGGAGGAGGGGAGGAGTGGAGGAGTGTCTAGGGGGAAGGAAGGTTGTCTCCCAGTGTCTGTGGAAAGCAGACTGAACCAGGTTTTCCTGTAGGATTTTGTCTGTGCTTAGCTCTATTCTGTGTTTTTTCATTTTTTTTAAATACAAACCCCCTTGTCCTTGCCGATGACAAGCATACCCATAACATGATGCTTGAAAATATGAAGAGTGGTACTCAGTCATGTGTTGTATTGGATTTGCCACAAACATAACACAATCATGAGAAAACAAAAAGAGAATTACTTAACACATTGGAAAGAAAAACTGAGCAAACTAGAATGCTATTTGGCCCTAAACAGAGAGAACACAGTGGCAGAATACCTGACCACTGTGACTGACCCAAATTTAAGGAAAGATTTGAATATGTACAGACTCAGTGAGTATAGCCTTGCTATTGAGAAAGGCCGCCGTAGGTAAACATGGCTCTCAAGAGAAGACAGGCTATGTGCACACTGCCCACAAAATGAGGTGGAAACTGAGCTGCACTTCCTAACCTCCTGCCAAATGTATGACCATATTAGAGACACATATTTCCCCTCAGATTACACAGATCCACAAAAAATTACAAAACAAACCCAATTTTGATAAACTCCCATATCTACTGGGTGAAATACCACAGTGTGACATCACAGCAGCAAGATTTGTGACCTGTTGACAAGAAAAGGGCAACCAATGAAGAACAAACACCATTGTAAATACAACCCATATTTATGTTTATTTATTTGCCCTTTTGTACTTTAACTAATTGCACATAATATGACATTTGTAATGTCTTTATTATTTTGGAACTTTTGTGAGTGTAATGTTTACTGTAAAAAAATATTGTTTATTTCACTTTTATTTATCTATTTCACTTGCTATGGCAATGTAAACATATGTTTCCCATGCCAATAAAGCCCTTAAATTGAATTTTATCGAATTGAGAGAGAGAGAGAGAGAAAGAGAGAGCGAGAGAAAGAGAGAGCGAGAGAAAGAGAGAGCGAGAGAAAGAGAGAGAGAAAGAGAGAGAGACGTGAGAGAGCGCAAGAGAGAGAGTGAGAGACAGACAGACAGACAGACAGACAGACAGACAGACAGACAGACAGACAGACAGAGAGACAGAGAACCTGATAGAGAGAGACAGAGAGAGAGAGAGAGACAGAGAGACAGAGAGACAGACAGACAGACAGAGAACCTGATAGAGAGAACATAATAGAGAAAGGGAAAACCAAACAGACTTTTAAAATGGCCTCAAATCCCCAGAGCTACATGACTGTATGTGTTGTACTGATACTGAAATATGGACGTCAACTTTTCCATGGGACCTTTTCAGATTGATAATAGAGGCCCATAAACAGAAGTTATTATTGTATTGCATGTTGCTGTTCAATACATGAGTGTTTCCCTGAATTAAATGTACGACACAAAGCAAACTTTTAAATAAGGACCCTGAATGGACGAGACGCAAACATTTATTTGTTCTCCTTTTATCTTTTCTACAAAAGCACAAAATGACAGCAACACCCAACGATGACCTCAACGACCTTTGGTCCGCAGTTATGTTGACCCATCATGTCAGGTGGTAATTGAAGTGTGTATCTAGGCAACTAACACCTATATTCCCATCCTGTTGAAACGGTGTACCATGTTCCAAAGGCACAAAGGTCAGCTCAGAGCCAGCCTGCCAGCATGAACACCCAGAACCCGGTTTCAGTTCCAAATGGCACCCTTTCCCCCTTATATAGGGCACTACCTTTTGGTCTAAAGTAGTGCACTATGTAGGGAATAGGATGCCATTTGGGCCACAGAGCAGTCTGTACACAGGGGCCTACCTCAGTGAAAGGACTCATTAACTACCTTTCCATCCACAGTTTTTATGTGAGTAAATTCACATGTATAAATAAAAATCACGAGAGCCGAGATGGAAACAGGACATTTCGGTACAATTTGATATTAAATGTACATTTATTTTAGTGTCGGTAAAATGAATTGTGTGAGAAATGGCAGTGGAAACTCCCTTATGTGCAAATATTGATATAATAACCATGATATTGAAGTAATGCGATGATATGGTGTGTGGTCGTCCAACTAGGACTCAGGAAACCATGCAGTTTATTAGGCTACAGATGAAATGCGTGTATAGGCACACACACATACAGTTTCCTGGAAATGTTCGGGAATTTCCTTTAAGTAAGTTACCTCATGCAGCAGTGCAATGTTGCCAGAGACTGCCTTCACAGAGACTGCCTTCACAGAGACTGCCTTCACAGAGACCGTCTTCACAGAGACCGCCTTCAGAGACTCCCTTCACGGAGACTGTCTTCACAGAGACTGCCTTCACAGAGACTCCCTTCACAGAGACTGCCTTCACAGAGACTGCCTTCACAGAGACTGCCTTCACAGAGACTCCCTTCACAGAGACCACCTTCACAGAGACTGTCTTCACAGAGACTGCCTTCACAGAGACACCCTTCACAGAGACTGCCTTCACAGAGACTCCCTTCACAGAGACTCCCTTCACAGAGACCGCCTTCACAGAGACCGCCTTCAGAGAGTCCCTTCACAGAGACTCCCTTCACAGACTGCTAAGAGCTCCTCTGTCTCTTACCATAACTAGAGCAGGTGGAATGAGCACATCACCTGCTCAGTTGAACACGTCAATCAGCTGGCTGTAATATATAGCTCTATCTATCCTGACCTCTAGACCGCTGGAAGGGACCAGGCTTGTCCTATGTCTGTGTGTAGCTCTGTTCCAGTATATATAGCTACAGTATACCCATCCTGACCTCTAGACCGCTGGAAGGGACCAGGCTTGTCCTATGTCTGTGTGTGGCTCTGTTCCAGTATATATAGCTACAGTATACCCATCCTGACCGCTAGACCGCTGGAAGGGACCAGGCTTGTCCTCCCACAGGCTCAAGGAGCAGAGGGGATTGACTTTTATCTCAGAACCAGTTATGACCGGGACTGGGACTTCTAAGAAAGGGGGCAGTGTGAGGGAGGATCCCCCTGAATGTAGTAATATACTATCTACTAGCTAGCTACTCTGTGTCTGTGTCCAAAATGGCACCCTATTCCCTATATAGAGCCTGGCACCCTATTCCCTATATAGAGCCTGGCACCCTATTCCCTATATAGAGCCTGGCACCCTATTCCCTGTATAGAGCCTGGCACCCTATTCCCTGTATAGAGCCTGGCACCCTATTCCCTGTATAGAGCCCTATGGACCCTGGTCTAAAGTAGTGCACTATTTAGAGAACCATTTGGGACAAACCCCGTAGACAGATACGTCTCCATTCCAGGACCAACAATATAAATCAATATATCTGACTCTAATTCCCCACTGAGTCCTTGAGAACCCCAATAAAAAATGGTTGTCACTGTGTTACCCTGGTAGGGTTAGAGTGGAGTCAGAGGACGGCAAGAGGCAACACATCCATTAGAGGACAAGAGACAACACATCCAATAGAGGACGTCAAGAGGAAACACATCCAATAGAGGACACCAAGAGGCAACACATCCAATAGAGGACAAGAGGCAACACATCCAATAGAGGACGCCAAGAGGCAACACATCCAATAGAGGACAAGAGGCAACACATCCAATAGAGGACGTCAAGAGGAAACACATCCAATAGAGGACGTCAAGAGGCAACACATCCAATAGAGGACGCCAAGAGGAAACACATCCAATAGAGGACGCCAAGAGGAAACACATCCAATAGAGGACGTCAAGAGGCAACACATCCAATAGAGGACAAGAGGAAACACATCCAATAGAGGACAAGGCAACACATCCAATAGAGGACAAGAGGAACATCCAATAGAGGACAAGAGGCAACACATCCAATAGAGGACACCAAGAGGAAACACATCGAATAGAGGACGCCAAGAGGAAACACATCCAATAGAGGACGTCAAGAGGCAACACATCCAATAGAGGACAAGAGGCAACACATCCAATAGAGGACAAGGCAACACATCCAATAGAGGACAAGAGGCAACACATCCAATAGAGGACAAGAGGCAACACATCCAATAGAGGACGTCAAGAGACAACACATCCAATAGAGGACAAGAGGAAACACATCCAATAGAGGACAAGAGGCAACACATCCAATAGAGGACGCCAAGAGGCAACACATCCAAAAGAGGACGTCAAGAGGCAACACATCCAATAGAGGACAAGAGGCAACACATCCAATAGAGGACACCAAGAGGCAACACATCCAATAGAGGACAAGAGGCAACACATCCAATAGGGGACAATAGGCAACACATCCAATAGAGGACAAGAGGCAACACATCCAAAAGAGGACAAGAGGCAACACATCCAATAGAGGACAAGAGGCAACACATCCAATAGAGGACAAGAAGCAACACATCCAATAGAGGACAAGAGGCAACACATCCAATAGAGGACGTCAACAGGAAACACATCCAATAGAGGACACCAAGAGGCAACACATCCAATAGAGGACAAGAGGCAACACATCCAATAGAGGACAAGAGGAAACACATCCTATAGAGGACAAGAGGCAACACATCCAATAGAGGACAAGAAGCAACACATCCAATAGAGGACAAGAGGCAACACATCCAATAGAGGACGTCAAGAGGAAACACATCCAATAGAGGACGTCAAGAGGCAACACATCCAATAGAGGACGCCAAGAGGCAACACATCCAATAGAGGACAAGAGGCAACACATCCAATAGAGGACGCCAAGAGGCAACACATCCAATAGAGGACGTCAAGAGGCAACACATCCAATAGAGGACGCCAAGAGGCAACACATCCAATAGAGGACGTCAAGAGGAAACACATCCAATAGAGGACGTCAAGAGGCAACACATCCAATAGAGGGCAAGAGGCAACACATCCAATAGAGGACGCCAAGAGGAAACACATCCAATAGAGGACAAGAGGCAACACATCCAATAGAGGACGTCAAGAGGCAACACATCCAATAGAGGACAAGAGGCAACACATCCAATAGAGGACAAGAGGCAACACATCCAATAGAGGACAAGAGGCAACACATCCAATAGAGGACGCCAAGAGGCAACACATCCAATAGAGGACAAGAGGCAACACATCCAATAGAGGACGTCAACAGGAAACCCATCCAATAGAGGACAAGAGGCAACACATCCAATAGAGGACGTCAAGAGGCAACACATCCAATAGAGGACAAGAGGCAACACATCCAATAGAGGACGCCAAGAGGCAACACATCCAATAGAGGACAAGAGGCAACACATCCAATAGAGGACGTCAACAGGAAACACATCCAATAGAGGACAAGAGGCAACGCATCCAATAGAGGACGTCAAGAGGCAACACATCCAATAGAGGACACCAAGAGGCAACACATCCAATAGAGGACACCAAGAGGCAACACATCCAATAGAGGACACCAAGAGGCAACACATCCAATAGAGGACACCAAGAGGCAACACATCCAATAGAGGACAAGAGGCAACACATCCAATAGAGGACAAGAGGCAACACATCCAATAGAGGACACCAAGAGGAAACACATCCAGTAGAGGACGTCAAGAGGAAACATGTCCAATAGAGGACGCCAAGAGGCAACACATCCAATAGAGGACAAGAGCCAACACATCCAATAGAGGACACCAAGAGGAAACACATCCAATAGAGGACAAGAGGCAACACATCCAATAGAGGACACCAAGAGGAAACACATCCAGTAGAGGACGTCAAGAGGCAACACATCCAATAGAGGACACCAAGAGGCAACACATCCAATAGAGGACACCAAGAGGAAACACATCCAGTAGAGGACGCCAAGAGGCAACACATCCAATAGAGGACAAGAGGCAACACATCCAATAGAGGACGTCAAGAGGCAACACATCCAATAGAGGACAAGAGGCAACACATCCAATAGAGGACAAGAGGCAACACATCTAATAGAGGACAAGAGGCAACGCATCCAATAGAGGACGCCAAGAGGCAACACATCCAATAGAGGACAAGAGGCAACACATCCAATAGAGGACAAGAGACAACACATCCAATAGAGGACAAGAGGCAACACATCCAATAGAGGACGTCAAGAGGAAACATGTCCATTAGAGGACAAGAGGCAACACATCCAATAGAGGACAAGAGGCAACACATCCAATAGAGGACGTCAAGAGGCAACACATCCAATAGAGGACAAGAGGCAACACATCCAATAGAGGACAAGAGGCAACACATCCAATAGAGGACAAGAGGCAACGCATCCAATAGAGGACGCCAAGAGGCAACACATCCAATAGAGGACGTCAAGAGGAAACACATCCAATAGAGGACAAGAGACAACACATCCAATAGAGGACAAGAGGCAACACATCCAATAGAGGACAAGAGACAACACATCCAATAGAGGACACCAAGAGGAAACACATCCAATAGAGGACAAGAGGCAACACATCCAATAGAGGACAAGAGACAACACATCCAATAGAGGACACCAAGAGGAAACACATCCAATAGAGGACAAGAGGCAACACATCCAATAGAGGACAAAAGGCAACACATCCAATAGAGGACAAGAGGCAACACATCCAATAGAGGACGTCAACAGGAAACACATCCAATAGAGGACGTCAACAGGAAACACATCCAATAGAGGACAAGAGGCAACATATCCAATAGAGGACCTCAACAGGAAACACATCCAATAGAGGACGCCAAGAGGCAACACATCCAATACAGGACGTCAAGAGGAAACACATCCAATAGAGGACAAGGCAACACATCCAATAGAGGACGTCAAGAGGAAACACATCCAATAGAGGACAAGAGGCAACACATCCAATAGAGGACAAGAGGCAACACATCCAATAGAGGACAAGAGGCAACACATCCAATAGAGGACAAGAGGCAACACATCCAATAGAGGACAAGAGGCAACACATCCAATAGAGGACAAGAGGCAACACATCCAATAGAGGACAAGAGGCAACACATCCAATAGAGGACCTCAACAGGAAACACATCCAATAGAGGACGCCAAGAGGCAACACATCCAATAGAGGACGTCAAGAGGAAACACATCCAATAGAGGACAAGGCAACACATCCAATAGAGGACGTCAAGAGGAAACACATCCAATAGAGGACAAGAGGCAACACATCCAATAGAGGACAAGAGGCAACACATCCAATAGAGGACAAGAGGCAACACATCCAATAGAGGACACCAAGAGGAAACACATCCAATAGAGGACGTCAAGAGGCAACACATCCAATAGAGGACGTCAAGAGGAAACACATCCAATAGAGGACAAGAGGCAACACATCCAATAGAGGACACCAAGAGGCAACACATCCAATAGAGGACACCAAGAGGCAACACATCCAATAGAGGACGTCAAGAGGAAACACATCCAATAGAGGACAAGAGGCAACACATCCAATAGAGGACAAGAGGCAACACATCCAATAGAGGACGTCAAGAGGAAACACATCCAATAGAGGACAAGAGGCAACACATCCAATAGAGGACACCAAGAGGCAACACATCCAATAGAGGACACCAAGAGGCAACACATCCAATAGGAATTATGTCAAGTTAAGTCACAGTTTGTCAAACATGTCAAACAGGGTGATAAAGGGCGGAGGGGAGAGAGAGAGCTGCCAGCCCTCTGCTTTGAGTCCATGCACACACACACACACACACACACACGCACACACACACACACACACACACACACACACACACACACACACACACGTCATTGAAGCCATGCCAAACCCCCAAACCTCTGTTCTGGAACCCTTCCCAGAGCTTTTCTTCAAAACCCCAAATTCTTTAAAATCTTCCAGTCTTCCATATGTACAGATACGGCTTTAGGTTGACTGCATTTAAACATCTCTGCCAAGACACAGCTCAGGGATTATGTGCTAGTCTAGTGTTCATCCAAACTCCTATGTTCAGTGTTTTTCAGAGAATGTACTAAACTTTCTAGGGACTGCCATTGGCACCGATCCAAAGACAGTTATACTGTAACAGAAGTGATGCTGCTTTAAAGAGGCATTCAGCAGTTGAAACAAAAACAAGATGATTCCCTGCCCCTGAATGGGTAAAAAGAGGAGGGATGGGGGATGGGCCTGGAGGGATGGGGGATGGGCCTGGAGGGATGGGGGATGGGCCTGGAGGGATGGGGGATGGGCCTGGAGGGATGGGAGATGGGCCTGGAGGGATGGGGGATGGGCCTGGAGGGATGGGGGTTGGGCCTGGAGGGATGGGGGTTGGGCCTGGAGGGATGGGGGATGGGCCTGGAGGGATGGGGGTTGGGCCTGGAGGGATGGGGGATGGGCCTGGAGGGATGGGGGATGGGCCTGGAGGGATGGGGGATGGGCCTGGAGGGATGGGGGTTGGGCCTGGAGGGATGGGGGATGGGCCTGGAGGGATGGGAGATGGGCCTGGAGGGATGGGGGATGGGCCTGGAGAAATGTTACCACTCTTACATTTATAGTCAGCACTATTGATGTAAGGACTGGCCATCCATGATATCACAATTATTATCATAACCCAGTGGTCCAAAAATGGATGTAGCAACTGCAGATTATCCCTTTAATGAGCCATACAGACTGAGGACAGGACAGGAGTGACCTCAGGCCTCTTTAAGGAGCTATACAGACTGAGGACAGGACAGGAGTGACCCCAGGCCCCTTTAAGGAGCTATACAGACTGAGTACAGGACAGCAGTGACCTCAGGCCTCTTTAAGGAGCTATACAGACTGAGTACAGGACAGCAGTGACCTCAGGCCTCTTTAAGGAGCTATACAGATTGAGTACAGGACAGCAGTGACCTCACGCCTCTTTAAGGATCTATACAGACGGAGGACAGGACAGCAGTAACCCCAGGCCCCTTTAAGGATCTATACAGACTGAGGACAGGACAGGAGTGACCTCAGGCCTCTTTTAGGGGCTATACAGACTGAGGACAGGACAGCAGTGACCTCAGGCCCCTTTAAGGAGCTATACAGACTGAGGACAGGACAGCAGTGACCCCGGGCCTCTTTAAGGAGCTATACAGACTGAGGACAGGACAGCAGTGACCTCAGGCCCCTTTAAGGATCTGTACAGACTGAGGACAGGACAGGAGTGACCTCAGGCCTCTTTTAGGGGCTATACAGACTGAGGACAGGACAGCAGTGACCTCAGGCCTATTTAAGGAGCTATACAGACTGAGGACAGGACAGCAGTGACCTCAGGCCTCTTTAAGGAGCTATACAGACTGAGGACAGGACAGCAGTGACCTCAGGCCTCTTTAAGGAGCTATACAGACTACACAGACTCTAGACTATACTGTCTAGAGTGCCACTGAGGACAGGGTCACTCTTGTCCTCAGTCTATCTCTATGGAGATATTACAGCAGGCTGCTAGACATGTGTTCCTCTGTCTCTATGGAGATATTACAGCAGGCTGCTAGACATGTGTTCCTCTATCTCTATGGAGATATTACAGCAGGCTGCTAGACATGTGTTCCTCTATCTCTATGGAGATATTGCAGCAGGCTGCTAGACATGTGTTCCTCTGTCTCTATGGAGATATTACAGCAGGCTGCTAGACATGTGTTCCTCTATCTCTATGGAGATATTACAGCAGGCTGCTAGACATGTGTTCCTCTATCTCCATGGAGATATTACAGCAGGGGGCTGCTAGACATGTGTTCCTCTGTCTCTATGGAGATATTACAGCAGGCTGCTATACATGTGTTCCTCTATCTCTATGGAGATATTACAGCAGGGTGCTAGACATGTGGTCCTCTATCTCTATGGAGATATTACAGCAGGGTACTAGTAATGTGTTCCTTTATCTCTATGGAGATATTACAGCAGGCTGCTAGACATGTGTTCCTCTATCTCTATGGAGATATTACAGCAGGGGGCTGCTAGACATGTGTTCCTCTATCTCCATGGAGATATTACAGCAGGCTGCTAGACATGTGTTCCTCTATCTCTATGGAGATATTACAGCAGGCTGCTAGACATGTGTTCCTCTATCTCTATGGAGATATTACAGCAGGCTGCTAGACTTGTGTTCCTCTATCTCTATGGAGATATTACAGCAGGCTGCTAGACATGTGTTCCTCTATCTCTATGGAGATATTACAGCAGGGTGCTAGACATGTGTTCCTCTGTCTCTATGGAGATATTACAGCAGGCTGCTAGACATGTGTTCCTCTGTCTCTATGGAGATATTACAGCAGGGTGCTAGACATGTGTTCCTCTATCTCTATGGAGATATTACAGCAGGCTGCTAGACATGTGTTCCTCTATCTCTATGGAGATATTACAGCAGGGTGCTAGACATCTGTTCCTCTGTCTCTATGGAGATATTACAGCAGGCTGCTAGACATGTGTTCCTCTATCTCCATGGAGATATTACAGCAGGCTGCTAGACATGTGTTCCTCTATCTCTATGGAGATATTACAGCAGGCTGCTACACATGTGTTCCTCTATCTCTATGGAGATATTACAGCAGGCTGCTAGACATGTGTTCCTCTATCTCCATGGAGATATTACAGCAGGGGGCTGCTAGACATGTGTTCCTCTAACTCTATGGAGATATTACAGCAGGCTGCTAGACATGTGTTCCTCTATCTCTATGGAGATATTACAGCAGGGGGCTGCTAGACATGTGTTCCTCTATCTCCATGGAGATATTACAGCAGCGGGCTGCTAGACATGTGTTCCTCTATCTCTATGGAGATATTACAGCAGGCTGCTAGACATGTGTTCCTCTGTCTCTATGGAGATATTACAGCAGGGGGCTGCTAGACACGTGTTCCTTTTTCTCTATGGAGATATTACAGCAGGCTGCTAGACATGTGTTCCTCTATCTCCATGGAGATATTACAGCAGGGGGCTGCTAGACATGTGTTCCTCTGTCTCTATGGAGATATTACAGCAGGCTGCTAGACATGTGTGTCTCTATCTCTATGGAGATATTACAGCAGGCTGCTAGACATGTGTTCCTCTATCTCTATGGAGATATTACAGCAGGCTGCTAGACATGTGTTCCTCTATCTCCATGGAGATATTACAGCAGGCTGCTAGACATGTGTTCCTCTATCTCTATGGAGATATTACAGCAGGCTGCTAGACATGTGTTCCTCTATCTCTATGGAGATATTACAGCAGGCTGCTAGACATGTGTTCCTCTATCTCTATGGAGATATTACAGCAGGCTGCTAGACATGTGTTCCTCTATCTCTATGGAGATATTACAGCAGGCTGCAAGACATGTGTTCCTATATCTATATGGAGATATTACAGCAGGCTGCTAGACATGTGTTCCTCTATCTCTATGGAGATATTACAGCAGGCTGCTAGACATGTGTTCCTCTATCTCCATGGAGATATTACAGCAGGGGGCTGCTAGACATGTGTTCCTCTGTCTCTATGGAGATATTACAGCAGGCTGCTAGACATGTGTTCCTCTATCTCTATGGAGATATTACAGCAGGGGGCTGCTAGACATGTGTTCCTCTATCTCCATGGAGATATTACAGCAGCGGGCTGCTAGACATGTGTTCCTCTATCTCTATGGAGATATTACAGCAGGCTGCTAGACATGTGTTCCTCTATCTCTATGGAGATATTACAGCAGGCTGCTAGACATGTGTTCCTCTATCTCCATGGAGATATTACAGCAGGGGGCTGCTAGACATGTGTTCCTCTATCTCTATGGAGATATTACAGCAGGCTGCTAGACATGTGTTCCTCTATCTCCATGGAGATATTACAGCAGGGGGCTGCTAGACATGTGTTCCTCTGTCTCTATGGAGATATTACAGCAGGCTGCTAGACATGTGTTCCTCTATCTCTATGGAGATATTACAGCAGGCTGCTAGACATGTGTGCCTCTGTCTCTATGGAGATATTACAGCAGGCTGTTAGACATGTGTTCCTCTGTCTCTATGGAGATATTACAGCAGGGTACTAGACATGTGTTCCTCTATCTCTATGGAGATATTACAGCAGGCTGCTAGACATGTGTTCCTCTATCTCTATGGAGATATTACAGCAGGCTGCTAGACATGTGTTCCTCTGTCTCTATGGAGATATTACAGCAGGCTGCTAGACATGTGTTCCTCTATCTCTATGGAGATATTACAGCAGGCTGCTACACATGTGTTCCTCTATCTCCATGGAGATATTACAGCAGGGGGCTGCTAGACATGTGTTCCTCTATCTCTATGGAGATATTACAGCAGGCTGCTAGACATGTGTTCCTCTATCTCTATGGAGATATTACAGCAGGCTGCTAAACATGTGTTCCTCTATCTCTATGGAGATATTACAGCAGGCTGCTAGACATGTGTTCCTCTATCTCCATGGAGATATTACAGCAGGGGGCTGCTATACATGTGTTCCTCTGTCTCTATGGAGATATTACAGCAGGCTGCTAGACATGTGTTCCTCTATCTCTATTGAGATATTACAGCAGGGGGCTGCTAGACATGTGTTCCTCTATCTCCATGGAGATATTACAGCAGCGGGCTGCTAGACATGTGTTCCTCTATCTCTATGGAGATATTACAGCAGGCTGCTAGACATGTGTTCCTCTATCTCTATGGAGATATTACAGCAGGCTGCTAGACATGTGTTCCTCTATCTCTATGGAGATATTACAGCAGGCTGCTAGACATGTGTTCCTCTATCTCCATGGAGATATTACAGCAGGGGGCTGCTAGACATGTGTTCCTATGTCTCTATGGAGATATTACAGCAGGCTGCTAGACATGTGTTCCTCTATCTCTATGGAGATATTACAGCAGGGGGCTGCTAGACATGTGCTCCTCTATCTCCATGGAGATATTACAGCAGCGGGCTGCTAGACATGTGTTCCTCTATCTCTATGGAGATATTACAGCAGGCTGCTAGACATGTGTTCCTCTATCTCCATGGAGATATTACAGCAGGGGGCTGCTAGACATGTGTTCCTCTATCTCTATGGAGATATTACAGCAGGCTGCTAGACATGTGTTCCTCTATATCCATGGAGATATTACAGCAGGGGGCTGCTAGACATGTGTTCCTCTGTCTCTATGGAGATATTACAGCAGGCTGCTAGACATGTGTTCCTCTATCTCTATGGAGATATTACAGCAGGCTGCTAGACATGTGTGCCTCTGTCTCTATGGAGATATTACAGCAGGCTGTTAGACATGTGTTCCTCTGTCTCTATGGAGATATTACAGCAGGCTGCTAGACATGTGTTCCTCTATCTCTATGGAGATATTACAGCAGGCTGCTAGACATGTGTTCCTCTGTCTCTATGGAGATATTACAGCAAGCTGCTAGACATGTGTTCCTCTATCTCTATGGAGATATTACAGCAGGCTGCTAGACATGTGTTCCTCTATCTCCATGGAGATATTACAGCAGGAGGCTGCTAGACATGTGTTCCTCTATCTCTATGGAGATATTACAGCAGGCTGCTAGACATGTGTTCCTCTATCTCTATGGAGATATTACAGCAGGCTGCTAGACATGTGTTCCTCTATCTCTATGGAGATATTACAGCAGGCTGCTAGACATGTGTTCCTCTATCTCCATGGAGATATTACAGCAGGGGGCTGCTATACATGTGTTCCTCTGTCTCTATGGAGATATTACAGCAGGCTGCTAGACATGTGTTCCTCTATCTCTATGGAGATATTACAGCAGGGGGCTGCTAGACATGTGTTCCTCTATCTCCATGGAGATATTACAGCAGCGGGCTGCTAGACATGTGTTCCTCTATCTCTATGGAGATATTACAGCAGGCTGCTAGACATGTGTTCCTCTGTCTCTATGGAGATATTACAGCAGGGGGCTGCTAGACATGTGTTCCTTTTTCTCTATGGAGATATTACAGCAGGCTGCTAGACATGTGTTCCTCTATCTCTATGGAGATATTACAGCAGGCTGCTAGACATGTGTTCCTCTATCTCTATGGAGATATTACAGCAGGCTGCTAGACATGTGTGCCTCTGTCTCTATGGAGATATTACAGCAGGCTGTTAGACATGTGTTCCTCTGTCTCTATGGAGATATTACAGCAGGCTGCTAGACATGTGTTCCTCTATCTCTATGGAGATATTACAGCAGGCTGCTAGACATGTGTTCCTCTGTCTCTATGGAGATATTACAGCAGGCTGCTAGACATGTGTTCCTCTATCTCTATGGAGATATTACAGCAGGCTGCTAGACATGTGTTCCTCTATCTCTATGGAGATATTACAGCAGGAGGCTGCTAGACATGTGTTCCTCTATCTCTATGGAGATATTACAGCAGGCTGCTAGACATGTGTTCCTCTATCTCCATGGAGATATTACAGCAGGCTGCT